>NC_134483.1:264095699-264395699 GCF_040206685.1 Ascaphus truei
GGTTTAGTGGAAAGGTTCAATAAAACCTTAAAGAGCATGTTACGGCGGGCGGTCGATAAAGATGGGAAAAACTGGGATTGTTTGTTACCGTACCTGTTATTTGCCATTAGGGAAGTTCCCCAATCATCCACAGGCTTCTCCCCGTTTGAACTATTGTATGGCCGACACCCAAGGGGCTTACTGGATATAGCCAAAGAGACTTGGGAACACGAGGTTACCCCTTACAGAAGTGTAATAGAGCATGTTGCCCAGATGCAGGACCGCATTGCTGCAGTCCTACCCATAGTGAGGGAACACATGGAGAAAGCTCAAGAAGCACAGAGGAATACATATAATAAGGGTGCTAGGGTCAGAATTTTTTTTCCAGGTGATAGGGTACTAGTTCTGGTTCCCACCGTGGAAAGTAAATTCCTTGCTAAATGGCATGGGCCATATGAGGTCTTGGAAAGAGTGGGAGAAGTAAATTATAAGGTAAGACAGCCAGGTAGGAGGAAACCTGAGCAAATTTACCATATAAACCTACTCAAGCCCTGGAAAGATAGAGAAGTCTTGTCAACCCTAGTAACCCCAGGTCCGTCAGAGAGTCAAGAAACTGACCCAGAGGTTAGCATAGCTGAAACCCTGTCTGTTCATCAGAAACAAGAGGTTCAGAATTTAGTGAGCAGAAACAAAGAAATCTTCTCTACACAGCCAGGTAGAACTAGCGTAATTGAACATGACCTAGTCTCTGAACCGGGGGTCCGAGTTAACCTTAAACCGTACCGAATCCCAGAGGCCAAAAGAGAGGCTATAAGTTTAGAGGTTAAAAAAATGCTAAAACTAGGCGTAATTGAGGAATCCCAAAGTGGGTGGAACAGCCCTATAGTCTTAGTCCCAAAGCCAGATTGTACAACAAGGTTTTGTAATGACTACCGGAAACTAAACGCGGTGTCAAAATTTGATACTTACCCTATGCCCAGGGTAGATGAACTTGTAGAGAGACTGGGCAAAGCCCGATATCTCACAACCCTAGACCTAACAAAAGGGTACTGGCAGGTTCCCCTCACAGAAAGGGCAAAAGAAAAGACAGCCTTCTCAACCCCAGACGGCCTCTTTCAGTATAGGGTGCTGCCTTTTGGCTTACATGGAGCTCCCGCCACATTCCAAAGAATGATGGATAAAATTTTAAAACCACATGCTCGGTATGCTGCTGCCTACCTGGATGATGTGGTAATCCATAGTGAAGATTGGCAATCCCACCTTCCAAAGGTCCAAGCTGTGCTCGACGCAGTTCGGTCTGCTGGACTAACTGCTAACCCCGCTAAATGCACCATTGGTCTGGAGGAGGCCAAGTATCTGGGGTATTCTATTGGCAGAGGTTTACTCAAACCCCAAACACTCAAAGTGGAGGCGATACAAGGTTGGCCAAGGCCAGTTACAAAAAAACAAGTAAGGACCTTTTTGGGGTTAATTGGGTACTATAGAAGGTTTATTCCCAATTTTGCAACTAAGGCAACCCCACTAACCGACCTCACAAAAGCAAGAGGACCACTTATGGTAAAGTGGTCCCCCGAAACCGAACAGGCCTTTAGAAGCCTGAAAGAAGCTCTCTGTGCCCAACCAGTGTTGGTCACACCTGACTTCTCCAAAGAGTTCGTAGTCCAAACCGACGCATCTGAGGTAGGGCTGGGGGCGGTACTCTCCCAGGAGTCTCAAGGTGAGGAACACCCCATCCTTTATTTAAGTAGGAAACTAAATCCCCAGGAGAAAAATTACTCCATAGTAGAGAAAGAGTGTCTCGCAATAAAGTGGGCTGTAGAGACGCTCAAATACTACCTGTTGGGGAGAAAATTCCGGTTGGTCACAGATCATGCACCCCTTACCTGGATGTGTCAAAACAGGGAAAAGAATGCTAGAGTGACCAGGTGGTTCCTAAGCCTACAACCCTTTAAATTTTCTGTGGAACACAGGTCAGGGCACAAACATGGCAATGCTGACGGGTTGTCAAGGATGCACTCCCTAATATCCATGGTCGCTCATCCCTCAGGGTCTGAGCTGGGGGGGAGGATATGTGACAGAAACCAGGGGATGGTAATAAATTCCATATATAGGGCTCCCAGGATACTGAACAGTTTCTATCCTGTCTGGCCTGGGAGTGCAGCCTTATAATACATGCACTCCATCCCACAGTTTTGGGCAAGCGCTGGAACTGAGGGATTTCTGTCACCTGTCATGCTAATTAGAAATCAGGTATGTAAGACTGATTTCCTGTTTGCTCTTGTCTCTTCTCCAGAGCCTGGAAGGCTGCTGAACACAGTGGGGAGTAGCCCCTTCCCCACACAGGTTCAATTGTTCTGTTCATTTGGCTAACTCTGCAAAAGTACCTTGTTTTGTTGTTGGAAAGTGGAAAAGCCACTTCCACCCTGAGTTAGGGAAATCTAAGTTAAGTTATCGCTCAGGTGAGCAGCTTTTGTTTTGCTTGTGTTTCTATTGTATGCACTGTGGTAGTCTCAGTGCATGGGACTGAATAAACCAGGCACAGCCTGTTTAAAGGAACAGTACGTGACGCCTCCTCATTTAACCTACCCCAAAAGACCGTGTTCTAACCGTCCCGGACAAGCAGCGGAGCCCCGGAGTAAGCTGTTTGTCACAATATATATACATATATATACACATATATATATATTTACATACAGTATATATATATATACACACACACACACACACACACACACACACACACATATATATATATATATATATATATATATATATATATATATATATATATATATATATATATATATATAGTGTCTGTTTTTAAGTAATCCTTGCTTCATTCATTGTAACATCGCCGTAAGAAGAGATCAGTGTATCTCGAAAGCTCGCACAAATAAAAGCATTTCGTTAGCCACAGACGGTATCATCTATTTATTTTTTGATTATTGAAGCTTGGCTAACACGGTACTGATACCTCTACATGTATATATATATATATATATATATATATATATATATATATATATATATATATATATATAATCTCACAGAGTGCACACTCATTATGGATGAGGCATAATCAGGCATTAAATCCTATGTGGATTCTAAAGCACTGTACTTTTAGTCCCGCAATGCTCAGATAAGATGTGCATAGAATGTAGTGCACAAATCCCATGCAAAAAAGGAGAGAACAGCACGATAGTGCAGATGGTAACAGTAATGTATGGAGGTGAAAGTAAGCCAAATACAAACTTACAATTGAACCCATATCTGTAAGCATTGGAAAAGTAGCAAAATCATGTCATGGAGGTGCGGTAACAGTCTCATGGTTAGCAGGTCTCACCAACACTCGTGTCAGGGAACTGTTGCACTGTCAGCTCCCTTGGACACCTGTCCTTTTTGATTTCCATCCCATGACCGGTGTAACCGATCTTACTCCTGATGAAGCACAGAGTGAAACGCATAGAGTCTGGGCAAGCGTCATCATTTGGAGGTATCAACTTCACTACGTCGGTTACGCCAGTTACGGGACGGAAGCAGAGAGAACCAAGCATCCAACGGAGCTGACAGCACCCCAGTTCCCTGACACGAGTGTTGATGAGACCCTCTAACTGTGAGACTGTTACCGCATCTCCATTAAATCTACTTGCTACTTTTTCAATGCTTACTGATATGGTTTCAATTGTAAGTTTGTATTTGGCTTACTTTCAACTCAATACATTACTGTTACCATCTGGACGATCCTTCTGATCGCTCCTTTTTTGCATGGGATTCGTGTACTGCATTCTATGCACATCTTATCTGAGCATTGCATCGTGGGACTAAAAGTACAGTGCTTTTGAGTCCACATGGAATTTGATGCCTGATTATGCCTTATCCATTGTGTGTGCATTTCGTGAGAGTTGTTTTGTTTTTTTTCACTTTTAAATAAATGGTTTTGCACTATATATATTTTGTTGTTTTTCTGATTACTTGCGCTCCCCGCAGTTCTGCAACTTCCACTTCAAGAACCCTAGAGGAAGGTTCAACTGGCGTAGAGCTGCAGCCTGTATCATATACTATTATTCACTTCACTGGATTACTTAATTTCACATGCACATGGTGCCGGGTGAATATTTTTGTCTACTTTAATGGGCTGTAAGATGTATTCCTGCCTCAGAACGTGTCTTATGCCAGAATGATGCTTAATTAATATGTCCCTTTACCAGTCTCTGAAAATCTTTCCTAGATCAGCACTGTAACAATAAAAATAATATTCCTCTTTTGGGAAGCACAGTATACACCCATATTTCATTGAAGTTGAAGTAAGGGAAGCCATTTTAAATTTTAGTAGGAGAAATCAAGCTCCTAAACATATCTGTTACTGACTAACAGAGGCAGTGTGAGACTTTCCTCTGCAGAGGCATTTGTCCACACCATTAAGAATTATGCCATTCAATTTGTTGAGGTATATATTGACTAAATTAAATGTTTCTTTTAGCCTCTAAACTTAAAATGAAAAGGGTTGTTTGACATTCTATATGTTTTCTATATTGAATAACTGAAATAACTTTTCTTATATTTAACGGGGTTTCTGCACAATATAAACCTGTTTGTTCTTTATTAATTATTTCTGGTAATAATCAATTTATCTTTTCTGCCCAAATTTTAGTACAGAGTTCATAATCAGCTATTTCAAATGGAAATTGGACTAACAGAAGAGGGCTTGATTTGATTTCTTCCAGGTTTTAAGAGAACTCTAATAAAGCGTCATTACAATTGTTAGAGTCAAACTTGTTTATTGTTTGATTTTTTTTTAACTCGAAGGTACTATAATGCCACCAGAGCAACCAGAGCCTGAATCTTTTAAGGTTCTAAGGAATCTTACAGCTTGTAATATTTTTTCAGTAGAGATGGGATCATTTAAATTTGATAACTGATCACTGTTTATTTGTGGAATTGATTTTTCAAAAAACAAATTGTTAATTAAGATCAATCTCCTCCTCTTTCTTGTAAATTGTTTTTATACAAATTCCTAAAAATTTCTCAAATGCTGTCCCCGCTGGGATGTAATTCCCCTATATTTTTGTAAAGTAGAAATTAATTTATGAGATTAAAGATATGACTGATTACATTTTGTATTTTTTTTATGCAGTATAAGATGAGTTATCACCTCTTGAAAAGGGTTTGCTGCTTCCCAGAACAATCTTAGATTGCACTTATATGTAGTGTTATTAAATGTATATTGATCACAGCTAATTTTTAGCAAGCAAAACAAGAAAAAACAGCGCACACCGCACATAGTGAAGTATGTTCAAAATAAATCTACATTAGTAAAGATAATAATTCTGCCTACATAAAGTATGATTAAACAAGCATTTCCATGTATTACGGCATAGGTTACCCGACACCAGGATGCAACAGGAACAGTCTTGGCTCTGCACCCTCTGATGTTCTCAGTCAATAGCTTCAAGGACGTGTGGTTCTCTCTCAGGTAGGTGGCTGCTCTCAAAGCTGCACTATTAGTCCTCCTTGATGTAACCGTCTCCTCTGATATCTCACTTCAATAGTTGCAGACCCAGATGGTAAAGAAAGTCCAAAGTCTCCGGGCGGGGAAGGTCTCCCTTAAGGCACCATGTATATTCAGTATGGCCTCTGGAAACAGTACTAAACGAAGTCGTATACCCAGGGACCAAGGCTCACACATTAATTGGGGTTAAATAACTGAAGTGGAGCAAAGCACACAACCCTCTAGGCTCATAGGGAATGAACCCAATTTAACCGCTGCTCAGTGTATCAACAGACTGCTGCAAAATAGCAGGCAGAAACGGGATCGGATTTTACCCGTACTTGGCATCGGTAAATGTTTAATCATACTTGATGTACGCAGAATTATTATCTTTACTAATATAGATTTATTTCGAACATACTTCACTATGTGCGCTGTGCGCTGTTTTTTCTTGTTTTTCTTGTAGTGTAGGGGTCCTGATTCACCCAAATATCAACAGCTGCATTCGATGCCATTCTAATTATCACCAACACTAGAGGTTCTGTATGTTACCTATCCACAGAGGTGTTGTTTGTTATATGACTTCAATTATAGAATTAGTTCATATACACATTATTACAAGTAGCGCACTTTTTCTGTTTTTTATTTTTAGCAAGCCCCTTAAATGGTCCAAGTTAGCAAAGTGGGTGGAAAATATCCACATTAGGCATTAGACAGTGAGGCATTTAAAGTGAGCTTTTTAAGTGATAAATACAGTTAGACTACAGTTAATATACTCACTTTCTTCATGCAAGACCAATAATCTCAGCTGATATGACATGGATCTAATTGCATTCTCTTCACAGGTATGTTCCTGATGTGCAAAACCTGTGTAAAAGACACAGGAAGACTGTAACAATGGTATTTGGGACCAAGACTAAATTTGTAAAGCTTCCAGTGACTGAGCTCCTGATTCGAACCAACGCTAACACCACCCTAACACCTGTCACTAGTTTTAAATACCTGGGCTTATGGTTTGACTCCCACTTAACATTCGGGATGCACATTGATACCATGACAACCAAGACCTATGCCAAACTAGGGGTACTTTACAGGAACAAATCCTCCCTAAGTCTCCTGGTCAGAAAGCGTATCGCACAGCAGATGCTAATGCCAATTATTGACTATGGAGACATAGTATGTGGCTCGGCTCCTCAAACCCACCTTAGCAAACATGACACCCTCTACAATTCAATTTGTCGTTTTGTTCTCCAATGCAACTACAACACACATCACTGCGAAATGCTCAAAGAACTAGATTGGTCAACACTAGAGTCTAGGCGCAAAGTTCACCTTTCCTGTCTTGCCTTTAAATTCTTCATGGGCAAGCTACTCAGCTACCTGAACAAGCTCCTCACCCCTACCACCTGCAGCACTTATCACCTGAGATCAGACTCCAAAAGACTATTCATGGTCCCAAGGCTCAACAAAGTATCCGGACGTTCCTCCTTCTCCTTCCGTGCACCCCAAAACTGGAACAACCTACCAGAGACTCTCACATCCACCACCAGTTTAAGTTCTTTCAAATCTAAGGCTGTCTCACATTTTAACCTGGTCTGTAACTGTTTCATACGCTCATAATATATATTTTCTTTAACTGTGCACGCAATGTCTTGTATATAATGTATACCCTGTTCATTTATGTAACTGTACTTGTAACCATGTACTATTTGTTTTACTCTGTGCCCAGGACATATTTGAAAACGAGAGGTAACTCTCGATGTATTACTTCCTGGTAAAATATTTTATAAATAAATAAATAAATAAATTCTGACATTTCCTATAGGGAGATTCAAACCTAGACTGAAACTTTGTATGCATGATTTGAAAAGACAATCATTTATATTTTTGCCTCCAATATTCTGTAAAGGAGATTGAACTGAACTAGCCAGAAATTTATCCCGCAAAAAGTTGCATGGCCATGAGAAAGTTATAGTCAAGACCACTAGTATCAAGAATTATCCATATACTGTATGAATCAATTTAACATTATGTTTTCATAAAGAAACATCTGGTTTTTTTTTACATCTAGCTATATAGAAGGACCTGATCTAAATTATTATAACATTATAATTTTTAATTTTAGTCAATTTATTTAGTATCTTCCAGGACAAGGTTTAATTATATTTGTTTGAGGTGTAAACATGACATAAAATATTTTATTTCACCCATTCTGTTCTATAATTTCCAATGATGAATAGCCATGCCTTCTATCTGGGGGCGCAAGACTTTTTTTTTGGGAGGGTGTGGCTCACTTACCTGGCTTTAGTCCATGATTCAGTCTACGCATCTCCATGGCAACGGGTGTCAATGAGACGTCACATGATGTCATTTTACGCCTGTTGCTATGGAGACACGGCCTCAAATGATGCTGCGGGTCCTGTGATGTCACATGACCCTGCGGCGTCATTGGATGCTGCATTAAAGGGAAGGGGGAGAGCACGGCACAGGGGGAGAGAAGGCAGGGGGGCGCAGCGGAGGAAGTTTGGGCACCCCTGCCTTAGATGATTGCAAGGGAGGGTATTCTGGATCTTTGAAAATATGTATCTTACTCTGCACCGGATGTCCAAAATCAATACATTCTTAATAATTTAAAGACATTGTAGATAGTACTAGTAGTAGTAAGGGAATTAAAAAATACTCGGGATAGACATAAGGTTATTCTAAACATGAAAGAAGCACAAAATCAAATATTATCTGAAAATGGGTTGACTTGGCGGGCCAAGTGGAATTCTGTGTTTCTATGTAAATGATGTCCTGTTTTTGTAATTTTGTTAAAATAATATGTTACTTGTACAATTTCAAGGTGAAAAATACACGATAACAAAACACATTAGCTAATTTTTGCAAAAAAATGAATTACCCAGTTCTGCAGTATGAAAACCAAGAGACCAAAAGCACCAGAACACTTAAATTATAATTTCCTGTTCCCCACATGGCAGTGGGTACTAAAGGGGATTAGCTCCTCCTTCAGCATTGTAGGACAGCAAAGTCTTCTGCTTGGCTTCGGTATATAAAGCCCTCTGACTACCTGGAGAACAGTCGTTTTCCTGTCCGACAGCATAGCAGTAGATTTTGTCATTTGTTTAAGAGGATTCACCAGGACTGCGTTAGTGAAGTTCAATCTGGGGGGGTTCTTAGCTTCTCTCCCCCTGAAGGTCTGCCAGAAAGCACCATCCGGAATGGCAAGCCGGAGGCCCAGTGACCGGGCAGAAAGACTTTGGAAGCATCTGAGAATGCAAGCAGTGTGGAGCACATGGCGGAGCCAAGACGTGCTGGTTCCTCTGAGCAGGAAGGTGAAATTGGAGTGTATGCGCAAACACCCCTGCACATTCCCCTCTTAAAGAGGCAATGGCGCGCTAACATCCCATTTGCATTGGCACCATGCAGACCACACCAGAGTACTGAAAGCGGCAATACCATCTAATGGTGTTTGATGTTCCTGAAGAATTTCTGAGGCACAGGAGGCTGCTTTTTGGCACAGAAGAGTATGGAAGCTAGAGCAGGCAAAGGTTCACTGCCAAAGTCTTCTAGGCGAGTCCCTAGTTGGGAAACAAGTGAAAAAATAATTTAAAAAAAGAGAGAGAGGAACATTGAAAGGAAATGTATTTATTTGTGGTATTCCGTTTTATTTTTTTTATTGTAATTCAGTACTCTGGGATTCAGCCAGAAGAAGGGACGGCTAAAACAGGCATGTTGCTGCAGCCTCTTCTGGTTCCAACTTGTCCTTGGGGGTCCATATCAATGGATTTTATTGTTGACATGCCCCGAATAAGTGGACATAATACCATTCTGGTAGTATTGGATCGACTAACAAAGATGGCTCACTTCATTGCAGCACATAATCTTCCTTCAGCAGACCAGACAGCCAAGTTGATTGTGAAAGAGGTGTTTCGGCTTCACGGGGCCCCAGATGAGATCATATGCGATAGAGGGGTACAATTCACTTCTGTTCCTCTCTATGAATTTGACTACATTTGTCGTCTGGCTATCATCCCAAATCCAATGGCCAGACAGAAAAGACCAATCAGACTTTAGAACAATACTTACAATGTTTTGTTTGTCATCTCCAGGATGACTGGATTGATTTTCTACCATTAGCTGAGTTTTCATACAACAACTCACATCATTCATCGACTAAGAAGAGTCCTTTTTTCTCAAATTATGGATTTCATCCAATCTTTATTCCTCGTTTTCCATCTTCGGGCCCCATTCCGGCAGTTACAGAGAAACTGGAGATTCTGCGAGACATCCAGGAGAACCTCAAAGAGACACTTCGTGAGACTCAAGTAAGGTACAAAAGAACAGCAGACCAACCCCGCAGACGATCCCCAGAATTTCAAGTCGGGGATAAATTCTGGCTTTCTACAAGAAATCTACGTTTAAAGGTTTCAACCATTAAATTGGGCCAAAAATACATCGGACATTTCGCATCTCAGCACTAATAAATCCAGTGTCCTTTAGATTAGAGCTTCCTGAGACCATACAAAATACACCCTTCTCTGCTGAAACCTTTCCGTGAGAATCCGTTTCCTGGACGGAGACTTCCTCCCCCTGAACCTGTCCTTGTGGATAACGAAGAAGAATTCATTGTGGAGAGAATTTTGGACTCCAGGTTACACCAAGGGAAACTACAGTACCTGGTTCACTAGGGGAGCTATGTCCCAGAGGAGAGGTCTTGGGAACCCAAAGATTTTGTACATGCTCCGCGACTAATCAAAGCTTTCCCCCGGAGATATCCAGACAAGCCTAGCAAGGATCGTCCAGAGAACGCTCTTAGGAGAGGGGAGTAATATCATATTCTAGCCTGCTGTACTCATGCTTGGCCACTGGGATTGCTTCCGCTCTCTCAATGTCTTGTTCTAGCCTGCAGTGCCTATACTTGTCCACCGGGATTGCTGCTGCTAAGGAACATTCCAGACCTTGAAACCTGACACCACTGCACCTGTGCTCTACCGCTCAGCCTGCATATATAAGCCTCCCTTTCTTGTTCCTCCCTTGCCTGTTTATACTGGTTCCTCAGCTCTTGCTAGGTTCCTGTGTTTACTGCTATTGCTATTATCTTGTTTCAGTCTCCTCGTTGCCGACCTCTACTTGTTTCCTGACTAGGCTATCTGCCGCCTGCCTCTGACCTCTGCTTGTGACCCTTACCATGCTCCCTGCTGTTCCTGCCACTGGGATCCACTACAGCCGAAGTCCAATCCAAGACATCTTGCATCTTGCAACTTCGATCTGGCGTATATTTTTCCACCAGTACCTCTTATAGCTACACTGGCGACACACTTTATTCGAGCTCGGCTAGTCCCACGAATTCGGGTATACCCGGGTGTATTGAGGTTTGTGACTGTTTTCTGCCCGAGTGCATTGAGGTATTTTCCAGGCAGGGATTGAAGCATTTTATTCCCGCTGGCTGCAATACTGCACAGTATATATATATATACTGCATTACAATTCATGAATTTATGCCATCTGGTAGACACGCGAAGCATTACAGCCTATTAAATCCTAATCATTATCATTTAACAGATCAGCCGCCCGTCAGCCAGGCATGAACCCAGGCTGGGAAGGCAAACGCAACGGGGCTTGTCAGAGGTGAGGAGCGGCGCATTCCAGGTATCTGCCAGGTACATACTGGGTATTTGCTCGAATAAAGTGTGTCGGTGCAGTAACATCTTAGGAAAAGTAAGAAGAGACAAAGCAGAGGTAGTATCAATAGTACCTTACTGGCCAAGAATTATTTGGTTTCCATATCTGATTACTAGAGTATGTCTCTAGACCTACCATAGCATTTCCCACTGTCCCATAAACATTTTAAACAAGGCCCAGTACAGCACATAGAACTGAGGAAATTGGCCTTGGCAGCATTGAGGTTGGGTGGCAAACATTAAAGAAAAAAGGCTGTTCCGATAGAACAATATCAACTCTAATGTTAACCAGAAAAGTGTCAACCTCTTCAGTTTATTATCGTATCTGGCACGGTTTTCAGGAATGGGGTAAGAAAATAGTCTCTAGTAGATAATCTATTTGAGCCATTGCAGCAAATACCATTAAGACTACTAGCTTGGAAAAAAGTATTTTTGATAGCAATTACACCTGCAAGAAGAGTAGGAGAGTTATAGTCTCTCATGCAGGGAACCTTTTCTCACCAGAATAAAGCAGTCCTAAAACCGGTGTCACAGTTCCTTCCAAAAGTTGTCCCTTAGTTTCATCCCAATCAAGCAATAATTCTTCCATCCTTCTGCCCAAATCCGACTAATCCTAAATGGCAAGACTACATCATTTAGATGTAGTAAGATGTTTGAAGACATACAGTACTTACTCAGGATTACAAAATACAGAAATCAGGCTGTTTATAATCCCTGAGGGTCCTAGAAGAGGGCAGCAAGCCTCAAAGGCAACCATTTTTGGATGAATTTCTTCAACTATCAAGTTGGCCTACAATCTTAAAAGCAAACAAGTCTCGCAGGGAATAAAGGCACATTTGACCAGAGCCTTTTCTACCTCATGGGCATTCAAAGCCTAAGCATCTCCATAGCAGATCTGTAAAGCTGCAGTCTGGTCCTCACATTTCACACATTCATGAAATAGTATGTTTGATGTGCAAGCTTTGGCAGAAAAGTTCTGCAAGTGGTTATAGATTAAATAAACAGTTATCTCAAAGTTGATATCCTTGTCTTTTTTTCCCCTCCCATTGTGTGAGCTTTGGTATATCTCCATTAGTACCCACTGCCATGTGGGGAACAAGAAAAGAGAAAATGTGTTCAACTTACTGTAATTTTCCTTTTTTTGTAATATACTAGATGTAGCCAGGTCCCCTCCGGTCCCCCCGGTCTCCCATTTCCCCCTCCGTTACCTCCGATGCAGGGGGATGTTGCAGGGAGTGCAACGGGCTCGCCGGCGGCTCCCTCCGCAGGGCGCCGCCATGTGTGTGTGCGCGAGGTTGCGCATGCTCAGACGCGAGCAGCGGCGGCCATGACAGTGTCACGCTTGCGCAATACCCTAGGCGCACGAGGCTGCAAGGATAAGGAGACTCTGCAAGGACTACAACTCCCATGATGCTTAGGGAGATTGTAACAGGTGACCCTCGGCAGCCAATGGAAATGCTGTTTCCCCTGGAAGGGGAGGAGATACATATTGCATGCTGGGAGGGCAGAGGTCAGTCAAGGTCTGGACAGTGAGGGAGCAGGTAGGGTACCCGAAGCAGTGCTTCGGTGGGCTAGGCCAGAATTGCCCCCAAGGTCCCAGATAGAGTTTCTCTAAAGTGAGTCAGGGGACTATGTGTGTGCTGTAGGGAAAGGCCATAGTGCATAGGGACTCTTTCACTGTAGTATTAGTGTGAGACATGTTGCCTGAAGGAAAGAGCAGCCTGTTGCAGAGGAGACTGCGCAGACATCCATGATAGAGACTATTTATAGGGGTCTACTCCAGTCGGGAAGTCCCTCCAGAGGCATCCACCTAAGGATCCAATCGGAAGGATAGCAGCAGATTGCAGCGCAGAGCCACGCCATTGATCTGTGGATTTTCCATTGTTGTCCTGGTCTGAGACCAGGGAGGTATTAACAAGTGCTTCAAGGGGCCCCAACACACAGTGAAGCGTTCTATCCCACACACACTCTTTTGGATGGACTTGCTTGTGGACACTCAGGGGTTAAGTGCCCAGGCACTCCAGTACTTTGGGGTTTCACCCGGGAGGTGTTATGGTGGGATGATAATCTGCTAGCTGTGTTATGTGGATGATTTATACTCTATGCATAGTAAATACTGTTATCATATACCCGTGTGTAATTACTGTGTGTGTACTGGGATCCCTCGCCGGTGGAGGCTCTGCACCAAGATACTATGTATACCCCAGGCTCCCAGTGTCGGAGGCTCACGCCTCTTGTTAGCCAAACAGGTGACAGCAGCACTGGTAGTTTCAGTACCCAGGGGGGAACAAGGGTTACATTTGGAGGTGCTGCTGAGATTCAGACCTGGGGTGCCCGATCTCAGTAAAAATGTCACTAGATCTAACATTACCTTCCCGCCAAGAGGTGTACGAATGGGCGGTAAAGAGGCATGTCCCGCCCTCACAAACCTTTGCTGTAGGACAAGTTCCCACCAACACCTCATCCTATGAGATTTGCTTAATACTAACGCAGTATCCAGGCCTAGAGGAGGCTAAAATCCTGGGTGGCCGCACAGACGCTGGCGGATTATGGTGCGCTGTACTAGTCACTGGGGGTGTGAATTGTCAGCAGACAGAGGCCCATCCAACTTATGGCTCAACGGTGGCCCTCAGCTCAGGATGTCCTGTTATCTATCCTGAAATGCCGATCAAGCTAGAGCCCTGCAGCCCCAGTATTGACTTGCAAGAGATTAATATGCGCCTGTCCCCATCCCCTCCAGGAAGTAGTTGCGGAGATGAGGTCAGTGCCTTATCCTGTGCTAACTGTCGCTCAAGTGTAAGGAGCCCCAGCCCCACTAGGATGGGAGATATACAACTGCTCGCCCAGACCATACAACAATTGGGTGGGTCCAAGCCTGAATCCCCTCCCCCGCAGCCATACCACAAATTAAAAATCTTTTCAGGGGTCAAGCCTACTCCCACCACTGAGAAGGCATTTGAAGTTTGGAAAGAATATACTGCAGAGGTACAGGAAGAATGGACCTGTCCTGATGCGGTAAAAAGACAAAAGAAATGGAATGTCTACGGCCTCCCGCGTCCACCACCATGAAGATGTACAAGGACCAGCATAAGGAAGTTACGGCGCAACAGATGATGCATTCTCTTATCCGGGCCTACGAAAAGGAGGACGACGTGAGTGTTATGGGCTAAATACTACAATCTCCGCCAAAAACCTATCAGAGTTTATACAGCGGATCCAATTGAACTTGTGGGATCTAGGTTTACGCTAAGTCATTAAGGCCTCAGAAGTGAATGAGTATCTGCGCACCCAATGGGGGGAGCCATACCCACCAATCATATCGTAGTAATGATTAGATGCTCGCTATTGAAGGGGGACCCCCCATTCGTTAGAAGACCTACTGGACAAGGTGAAGTGTCATGCGGCCTACACTAGGTTGCACAAGAAGACTAAAGACTCTCGCAAGGACGAGACCAAGGAGGAAACCCGTCCAAAAGCCAAATGGACTATTAAGGAAAGCGAAGCTTCTTCCGCTGGGAGCCCTAGGCCCGAGACTCGGTAATCCGGCAGCTCAAGACAATACGGAGAGCCGCGTTGCTACCAATGTGGTCAAGAGGGTCATATCGCTAGGGCTTGACCGAAGCTTCAACAATCCCCTACAAGTGCAAAGTCCTTCCCCGTATAAGTACAGCAATCACTCTCTTCCTTAACAGCAATACCCGAGGAGGATGAAGGGGAG
Organism: Ascaphus truei; assembly: GCF_040206685.1. NCBI lineage: Eukaryota > Metazoa > Chordata > Amphibia > Anura > Ascaphidae > Ascaphus > Ascaphus truei. The sequence goes on from NC_134483.1 coordinate 264,110,569, forward strand.
TCAGAGGTCCCCGCAGGAGAGACCCTCTCACAAGATGCCAATAGCAGGGTAGGACCCACTGCTATAATAAGAGTCGTCGTGGAAGGCATTTATTCCTCCGTTTTGTGAGGATTCGCCATCCTGGCGGCTGCAGACCATCTCCTCACCTCAACAAACCTTCTGTGATGGACACTCAAGATGCATGGTCTCGTGGACCCAGTACGCGCGCGGATCTTGCGCGGCCCGATTCCCCGTCCGCGGATTCGGCCCCCGATCTGACGTATGACGGGTGCGCTCATCCAGCCTCCCGGCTGATGTGCGGTCCAAGCCCCGCCCCCGCTCTGGGGATGGACAGGACCCTGACCTCAGTGACACGCACGGGTCGGCGCGCCATTGTTCCCGCCCCCTCTTGCTCCAAGGACATTCAGAACCGGCGTGGGATTGACGCGCACTCCAGTCTCCGCCCCCTGACCTCCGTGACACGCGCAGGTCGGCGCTCGAGCAGTTACGCCCCCATCCCCTATTAGGCTGCATCATAGGGCACACCTGTGTGCACCAGCAGCATATCGGAGCTTACTTCCTGGTTCCACCCTGGCTGGCAATTGGAGGCTCTGCCTTTATATAAAAGTTGAGTGCGCATCTAGATCACCACTGATAGTGATATAACAATAATTAAGTGATTAAAGTGCAACTAGAACATACCCTAAAGCTCTAACCAATTAGTGAGAGCAACACAATAAAATAAATAATACAAAACCGTGATAGGTATCGTGAATGCGTCTGCAGCTATAATGAAGGGGTGTCTCAGCACCCCCAAACACTAGAGAGGCGTAAACAAAAAAACAGTGCAAAAAACGAAAATGGTGAAGTATATAAAATGTAATTAACAATAAAATCAGGGTAAGTTATCTGCGTACATCAAAGAGTAGAAACATGAGCATTGAGTGTGTTGAACACACAAGTTACCAGTCACCAGAACCCGAAGCTGTAAACAGGAACAGATCCCTTTGGTAAGTGGCCTGTGATCGTCTCAGTACTCCGTCTCAGTTCTTTAAGAGTGGTAATTTCTCTCACAGGTGGTGCAGTCAATCCATCATGGAGTATTCGTCTCATCAAGGGAATCTCCCCACCTCAGATGGTCTCACAGTTCCAGAGTGATGTATAGTCTGTAGTTGCAGGCAAAATTGTGTGTACTCTCCGCACATACAGCACCAGTGAGAAGTATATACACAGGATAGAACTCCAAACGCAACACTTTGGGTGTGCTCAGCAAACCAGCACTACCTCCGCTGAGAGCGGTCACTCCTCTGTGACACATTACAAGGGCGGATTTACTGGCGTTGAGACACACAGACACAGTGTGGCGAGTGTGCTTGGGAAGCCAGTAGTGTCTCCGCTACAGAGCGGTCACTCCTCCGCGATATGTCATAGGTGCGGGGTTACCGGCAAAATACCACAGTGTTGCGGGATAACTTGAGGTAGACTAAAATAGTAATAGCACTAACATAAAAACAGTAATCCTATGCATTTCATAGCATTAACGCTACTTCATCAGGGTTTAATAAAACATTATTTCCCAGAGGCATTAAGTACCTTTCATGCTTCCCTCATTGGTCAGCTAATTAGCCACAAACAGCCAATCGGGTTAGCAGAGCGGCAGTCATGTCAGCTAGAAAAGAATTACATTTAACCAATATAAACAGTCAGTTTAATTATATATAAAACACATAAAATCTGAAATAAAAGAAACACTTGTTAGCATACAAAGCAATCATCATGGCAATAACGTTACTATCATATAACAAACAGAGAGTGAAATTAGAGAGATATGAGGATAGTTGATATATTTAATAGAGAGCCCAAACATCAACATCTTCATTTAACCCTTTGGGCGATAGTGTGTCCAATTTATGGATCCAGAAGGTCTCTTGAGCTGAAAGGGTTTTAACCCTATCACCTCCCCTCCGATTACATGGTATATGTTGAATTCCCTTACAGGTTAAAAATGTGGGATCCTTATTATGATGTATCAAGAAATGGCGCGATACACTATGTTTGTCAAAGCCATTTTTAATATTTCTGATGTGTTATTGAATTCGTATTTTAAGACTACGCTTGGTCCTGCCAACATATTGATATCCACATGCACATTCCAGGAGATATATTATAAAAATAGAAGTACAGAGAATAAAATCCTCAATAGAAAAAACTTCCTTAGTTGTATTAGATACAATTCTTTTCCTGTCTGGATGTAGGAATTTATTTATTGAGCATTTTCCACAAACATGGTTCTTTTGAGGTTTCACACCTAGCCAAACTTTATGAATAATACTACTGGAATCTAGATTAATATCACTAGGAGCTAGTAGATTTTTCAAGTTCCTAGTTCTCCTGTAGATAAATCGTGTTTTTTTCACGAGATGAGCACCCAAAATGGAGTCATGGCAAAGGATACCCCAATGTTTAGAAAAAATGCTTTCTATATTTTTATGAACTGAATTAAAGTCCGTAATAAAGGCTGCATCAACTTGTTTATTAGTTATGTTATGTACCTTATTTGTTCTGGGGATAAGCATTTTGCTACGATCCATACGGTAGTGCCGACGGTTATTCTAACACAAACCAGTGGCAATCGGCAAAAAGACCCAGGTACATGCTGGGTCGTGTTTAAGGCAAGTTTAAGGAATTTCTGCATTGACTAATGGCCCATCAGATTAACAGCGGGGGTCCCTGGCAGTCCCAATCAAACTGAATGGGACTGCCAGGGACCCCTGCTGTGTTAATCCAATGGGTCATTAGTCTATGCAGAAATGCCTTAAACTTGCCTTAAACTAGCCAGGTTACACCCAGCATGTACGCAGCATGTAACCGGGCTAGTTTAAGGCAAGCTTTAGAATACTCTTTGTCTCGCCTATATGTCTCACTTTGTCGAGTTCTTTCACAAGTAAATCTTTTGAATATCCCCTATCAATACATCTATGAAAAAGCTTATCCGCCTGTTTATTTAAGACCTCAATGTTACTGCAATTTCTCCTAAGCCTCGTGAATTGCCCTCTTGGACTATATTTCGAATCCAGGAGTTCTTATGATTGCTAGTAGCCATCAGCAGATTATTCATATTCACGTCCTTAAAGAAAGTCTCAGTTTCCACACCACCATCAGCAGAAGCTATTAGTCTTAGATCTAAAAAATCCATCTGAGTCGTATCAGTCTTATGCGTAAAAATAAGATTATAATTATTTTTGTTTAGATACAGCATAAACTGATTGATGGATTCAAGATCACCATCCCACACACATAGAATATCATCTATGTAGCGCCGCCACGTGATGACATTCTTGCTAAAGGGATTGTTAGTCCAAATGGAATGTTCCTCCCATTTTCCCACATACAGGTTTGCGAAACTAGGGGCAAAACATGCCCCCATAGCTGTTCCGCAAACCTGTTTGTAGAAGTCAGACAGAAACATGAAATAATTATGTTCAAGTATGAAACTAATTGACTGAAGGATACATTTTCTGCTAAGTGGATGTAAAGATGGATCATCTTCAAGAAAGGAGCTCTCAAAATCTTGAGAGATAATAAAAATCTTATTATAAGACAGGCTGATAAGGGTGGGGGGTAGACCTGCAGAATCGGTGTGATTATGAAAAAGGGGCACATAGACTACTTCATGATGTTTCTTTTTATATGAAACTGAAAAAAGACCCCACAAATGAACTTTTGAGCCTCCTCAAGACAATATTAGATGATGAAGTTTCTTTGTCTATTATTTCACCTGTCAAGTTCACTTTTTTTATATTCGGATTTTCCCAAGATACCAATATTTTATCATCTACCAAAGATGCATAAATCCTTAATAGTCCCCCCGTGTAGACCCATTACTGTGTATCGGGTATACAATCTCTTACTGCTAATTTGAGTCAATATGTAGACTTCTCCCTTCAGCCTTATGAAGGTAAACTTACATCTTATTTGAAAGACTCCACTGCGGTATTGATTCTTTTTAATGAGTTTGAATGGAAGAGCTCATACAGCTGGCTTATCTATGATATACAGGACTTTTATACCCATATTCCGCATCAAAAGGGGATGGAGGCCGTGAACTCCTTCCTTGAAGATGATCCATCTTTACATCCACTTAGCAGAAAATGAATCCTTTAGTCAATTAGTTTCATACTTTAACATAATTATTTCATGTTTCTGTCCGACTTCTACATACAGGTTTGCGGAACAGCTATGGGGACACGTTTTGCCCCTAGTTTCGCAAACCTTTATGTGGGAGAATCGTAGGAACATTCCATTTGGACTAACAATCCCTTTAGCAAGAATGTCATCATGTGGCGGCGCTACATAGATGATATTCTATGTGTGTGGGATGGTGATCTTGAATCCATTAACCAGTTTATGCTGTATCTAAACAAAAATAATTATAATCTTATTTTTACACATAAGACTGATACGACTCAGATGGATTTTTTTTAGATCTAAGACTAATAGCTTCTGCTGATGGTGGTGTGGAAACAGAGACTTTCTTTAAGGAAGTGGATATGAATAATCTGCTGATGGCTACTAGCAATCACAAGAACTCGTGGATTCAAAATATTCCAGGAGGGCAATTCACGAGGCTTGGGAGAAATTGCAGTAACATTGAGGTCTTCAATAAACAGGCGGATAAGCTCTTTCATAGATTTATTGAGAGGGGATATTCAAAAGATTTAATTGTGAAAGAACTCGACAAAGTGAGACATATGGATCGTAGCAAAATGCTTATCCCCAGAACAAATAAGGTACATAACATAATTAATAAATAAGTTGATATAGCCTTTATTATGGACTTTAATTCAGTTCATAAAAATATTGAAAGCATTTTTTCTAAACATTGGGGTATCCTTTGCCATGACCACATTTTGGGTGCTCCTCTTTTGAAAAAAACACGATTTATCTTCTGGAGAGCTAGGAACTTGAAAAATCTACTAGCTCCTAGTGATATTAATCTAGATTCCAGTAGGACTATTCATAAAGTTTGGCTAGGTGTGAAATCTCAAGGGAACCATGTTTGTGGAAAATGCTACGTATGTAAATTCCTATATCCAGACAGGAAAATAATTGTATCTAATACAACTAAGGACGTTTTTTCTATTGAGGATTTTATTCTCTGTACTTCTATTTTTATAATATATCTCCTGGAATGTGCATGTGGATATCAATATGTTGGAAGGACCAAGCGTAGTCTTAAAATACGAATTCAAGAACACATCAGAAATATTAAAAATGGCTTTGACAAACATAGTGTATCGCGCCATTTCTTGATACATCATAATAAGGATATCTCATTTTTAACCTGAAAGGGAATTCAACATATACCGTGTAATCGGGGGGAGGTGATAGGGTTAAAACCCTTTCAGCTCAAGAGACCTTCTGGACCCATAAATTGGACACACTATCGCCCAAAGGGTTAAATGAAGATGTTGATGTTTGGGCTCTCTATAAAATATATCAACTATCCTCATATCTCTCTAATTTCACTCCCTGTTTGTTATATGATAGTGACGTTATTGCCATGATGATTGCTTTGTATGCTAACAAGTGTTTCTTTTATTTCAGATTTTATGTGTTTTATATATTGTGGCAGGACGGCCTGTAGCCGAGGTCAGGGAACAGTCCACACGTATAGTTTCAGGATAAATAAAAACGTTCAGTGGCTTTATTTCTCCACAGTAACATAACATGCGGGTACACTGTCCCTTTAACAAAATAAATCCTGCTCCACTTTGGGAGAAAAACTGACTAATAACACAGCAGACCTATCTAGCAGGTTGGCTGGATAAACCAGAACCAAACCATAAGGGTACTTTAAGCAGTCAGTAAACAAATGAATAATCCTTACTTTAGTTGAAGTAGTCTTTGGTGAAATCCCTCTGGCTAAGGGCTCACGCAGCAGTGTGCTTCTCTCTCTCTCTCTGGCAGCTACTGCCAGTCACATGATCCTTTATCTACCTTGCTGGCTCTCAGGTGTCAGCTAAAGAGTTCTGATTTCCTAACTTCCACCTGAGTTAACCCTTATGAGTGCTGGATGAAGCACTCAGACATATGTCTCCCAGGCGTAACTGATAGGAGTTGACTTCACTCTGTCACATACCTCCCCTGTTTGTGTGTGGCTAGTGTCCCACACGACTGAAGCCCGACCCTCCACTCCTTCCCTTAACAAAAAATCAGCATTTCCATGGTCCTTTCCAGGTCTATGCTGAATATCAAAAGAGAAGGGTTGGAGGGCAATATACCACCTGGTCAACCTTGGATTTGTGTCCTTCATGGTGTTTAACCACTTCAAGGGTGCATGGTCAGTGACCAGGGTGAAGTGTACTCCGGCGACATAATGTCTCAAGGCCTCAATTGCCCATTTTACAGCGAGGCACTACTTCTCAATAACGGAATACCTCACTTTCCTTGGGAACAGCTTCCGGCTGATGAACAGTATGGGGTGTTCAACACCATCAAATTGCTGAGACAGCACTGCTCCCATTCCTACCTCTGAGGCATCCGTCTGGATGATGAAGGGCTCTTTAAAATCTGGGCTCCGAAGAGCGGGGCCCTCTGACAGGCACTTTTTTAGCATGTCAAAGGCGTCTTGGCACTCCCAAGACCATTTAACTTGGGTCGGGGCACTCTTTTTTGTCAGATCTGTTAGGGGTGCAGATATTTCTGAAAAATTGGGGATAAACCGCCGGTAATACCCTGCTAACCCCAAAAGGGAGCGGACCTGTGTCTTTGTCTGTGGGGTGGGGACTTCCTTTATGGCGGCCACCTTGCTAGCTAGTGGCCTTACTATCCCTCCCCCAACGACATAGCCCAAGTACTTTGTAGTGGATTTACCCAGGGCACATTTTTTTGGATTTGCAGTGAGCCCTGCTTCTCTTAAGGACGTTAGGACTGCCCTTAACCTTTTTATATGAGACTGCCAGTGTCTGCTATAGATGACAATGTCATCCAAGTAGGCCGCGGCATATGCCCTATGGGGTCGTAGTACCTTGTCCATTAACCTTTGGAACGTGGCTGGAGCCCCATGTAACCCAAATGGCATAGTGACGAATTGGTATAAACCGAGAGGGGTGGCGAAGGCAGTTTTGCATTTGGATTCTTCCGCTAGAGGTATCTGCCAATATCCTTTCGTTAGATCTAGGGTGGAGATATACTCTGCTTTACCAAGCGAATCAAGCAATTCATCCACCCTAGGCATTGGATATGCATCAAATCTGGATACAGCATTTACCTTTCGCAGATCCACGCAAAACCTCACCTTCCCATCTGGTTTAGGGACCAACACGATAGGGCTACACCATTCGCTGTGGGACTCCTCGATCATGCTCAATTCCAACATGTCTATTATCTCCCTCTCTACCAGGTCTTTTCGGCCCTCTGGCAATCTATAGGGACGGGACCGTACTTTTACGCCAGGTTCTGTCTCAATCCTATGGGACACTAAATCAGTCTGCCCTGGCAGCTCAGAAAAAACATCTGGGAACTGGTCACATACATCAAGTAGGTCTGACCTTTGTTCCGTTGTTAACTGCTCTCCCATGGGAACCTGATGGTCAGTGTACGTACTACCCTTTGGAAGCTTTGGACCCAAATCCATCTCTCCTTGAACAGCGAATGAACAGGGTGAATGAACAGCGATCTCATCGTTTTCCAGGGTTTCAGGAGGTTCACGTGGTAGATTTGTTTACCCTTCCTGGACCCTGGTTGAGAGATCTCATAGTTCACCTCCCCGGTGCGGCGGAGAACTTGGAAAGGACCCTGCCACTTCGCAAGGAGTTTACTCTCTGATGTCGGTAGTAGTAGCATCACTTGGTCCCCAGGTTGGAAGACCCTCAAGCGAGCATTTTGGTTGTACTGCCTCTCTTGACATTCTTGAGCAGATTTGAGGTTTTCCTTCGCAAACCGACCTACACTACCGACACGCTTTATTACTCTGCGGCCAGATCCGCAAGCCGGGAGATTTCCCGGCTTGCTAGTGGCTGCCCCTCGGCATGCCGCGCGTCATAGACGCGCGGTCACGCGTCTTCGGGAGCGTGCGCCCCCTGCACGCGCGTCCAGGGGCTCCCCGAGGGAGCTCTGGTGTCCCGCGATCGCGGGACAGCGGCAGGGGGTTCCGGGGGACCCGGCGGACCCGGCAGTGGTAGGGAGAGTGCCCCGATCGGAGGGCGCTCTTCCGCTGCTTCGGCGCGCGCCAGGCTACTGCTGCGGCCAAGAACGGGCAAATGCTCGAATAAACTTGGCCGCAGCAGTATCATGTCTAGGCGGTTTCTAAGGTCTATGACATACTGAAGGGTATTCTTGGAGGGGGAGGGCTCCTCCTCCCAGGATTCCTTCAGTAGGTCGAGAATACCCTGAGGTTGGCGTCCATATAGGAGCTCAAACGGGGAGAAGCCTGTGGATGATTGGGGAACTTCTCGTACCGCAAACAACAGGAAAGGGAGAAGTTCATCCCAAGCTCGCTTTTCAGTGTCCACAAACTTCCTAAGCATAGTTTTTAAAGTACGGTTAAACCTCTCTACCAATCCATCAGTCTGAGGATGGTAGACCGAGGTCCGGACGGATTTTACCTCCAATAACTTCAGGACATCCTGCATTAACTTTGCCATGAAATTTGTTCCCTGGTCAGTGAACATTACAGTTACTTGTGGAAGTCCTACCCTAGAAAACAGTTCTAACAGCCTGTGAGCAACCTGTTTAGCAGTGGCTGATCTCAGAGGGAAGGCCTCAGGATACCTGGTGGCATAATCAACAACAACGATTATAAATTTATGTCCCTTCGCAGAGGGTTCTAAAGGTCCGACCAGATCTACCCCAATTCTCTTGAATGGGACGGCTACCAAGGGCAGAGGAACCAAGGGAGCCGGCTTCTGTCCTTTTTGGCTAGTTAACTGGCATTCAGGACATGTCTCACATAGTTTCATGATGTCACCATGTATGCCTGGCCAGTAAAACCGGGACGAGATGCGGTCCGTGGTCTTATCTCTGCCCAAATGACCACCCCATGGGAGAGTATGGGCTAGGGTAAACACTGTTTTAATCAACCCTTTAGGGACTAGCATCTGTCGAATGACCTCCCCTGTTTGTGTAACCTTATTCACACGATATAGTATGTCATTCAACAGTTCAAAATGTGGAAACACTTTTATACCTTGTTCATCTATTATCTTGTTGTTGACCTGTGCCACCTTCTCATATTGTCTAGCCAGAGCTGGGTCCTCCCTCTGCCTCTGACGGAAGTCAGGAAGATCCAGGTCTGGCAACACTCCCGTATCTATCTGTTCCCCACCCTGGTCATCCCTGGCCATGACCTGCAGTCCTTTGGGCTGACTAATGTTACCAAAAGTCCCAGCCTTTCTTAACCAGTCCTCTTTTTCCGCACGTCTCTGTGTACGTGTCTTTGGGACATGGTGTCTATGGGGGAAAATCTCTGGGGAAAAAGGGAACAAGTCTCCGGGCTTCTCTGGTACCAGAGAAGTAGGCTCCGTAGGAGTAGGGGCCAACAACGTTTCGAGGTAGGGCCAGTCTCGGCCAAGTAGAACAGGAGTAGGTAGCCAGGGAGCAACTCCCACTAGTAGGCTAGCCTCTTGATCCTGGATACGCAGTGTAACGTTCGCCGTCGGGTATCTCTTTGTATCCCCATGGATACACTCGATATTCCAAGGAGAGTCATAAGATAGTCTATTTCTTGGAATTAGGCCCTCTAGGATCAGGGTTTTTCCAGAGCCCGAGTCCAGCATGGCGTTTACTTTTTTCCCCTCCAGAGATGCTGGGACTAACCACGGATTGTGGTCCCCTCGGAGACAAGCTGTGGCAGTGGTTCTGCCATATGAACAGTCCATTTCCTCATCTCCTGTGTCCGCAAACTCGGTCGTCTGCGGAAGCTCTCGACGGGGCTCGGTGTTTGGACCTCTCCGCTGTTGGATGGGGTCCTCCCTTCTGGTTGGTGGGGTTATCCTCTCCACCGGGTGGGTGACAGGAGTCCAGGTTCTCGGGGAATACTGTGGGTGGCGGCCTCCCTTGAGTGATCCAGTGGCCTCGGACCCAGGATGGGCATCTCTGCGGGAGTTTGTACCAGGAACCCTCCGAGATGGGAAAGGGTCTTCCGATCGGGTTGACTGGATCTCCCGAGCTGGCGGGTTATAGACCCCTCGATTGTCTGCTCTCCTGCCTCTAGTATCACCGGAAGCAACTGGTGTTTGCACCGGCCGTTCCCAGCTATCCTGTTGGGTGTCGTCGCCCAGGAATTTTTCCACCAAGCGGACCGCTGAATCCAGGGAAAATGCAGCGTGTCTTTTTACCCAGGAGCGGGAGGAGGGGGGCAGTAGCTGTATGAACTGCTCGAGCACAAACTGTTCAAGGATCTCTGCCTTGTCATGTTTTCCCGGTTGTATCCACCTGGCACATAAGTCTACTAAGCGGTGGGCTACGACCCGGGGTCTGTCTCGGTTTGTATATTTGACTGTCCGGAACCGCTGTCGGTAGGTCTCTGGCATGAGGTCTAGGCGATCCAGAATAGCAGCCTTTAGTTTCTGATAGTCCATGGCCTCGTCCGCTGGAAGAGCCTGGTAGGCTGCCTGAGCTTCCCCTATGAGGAGTGGAGCCAGAGTCGTTACCCAGCGATCAACTGTCCAGCCGTGGGCCGTGGCTACCCTTTCAAAAGTGAGGAGAAATGCCTCTGGGTCTTCGTTTGGCTTCATTTAGGCAGCATCACCGGTGGGTTATTTGGAATCCCTGGTATGCCTGGGGTTGGGCCTTCGACCAGCAGTTGGAGTAGCTTTTCCTCTCGCCGGGCCTGTTGCTCATCTTGCTGGGCTTGTCGCTCAGCTTGCTGGGCTTGTCGCTCATCTTGCTGGGCTTGTCGCTCTGCTTGCTTCTCTGCTAGCTGGAGCTGTTGCTCAAGGAACTGAGAAAAAAATTTCTCCATTTTTTTTTTGTGTGGCCCTTCAGATACAGGGGCCGTCCGACATCCCACTTCTGACACCACCTGTGGCAGGACGGCCTCTAGCCGAGGTCAGGGAACAGTCCACACGTATAGTTTCAGGATAAATAAAAACGTTCAGTGGCTTTATTTCTCCACAGTAACATAACATGCGGGTACACTGTCCCTTTAACAAAATAAATCCTGCTCCACTTTGGGAGAAAAACTGACTAATAACACAGCAGACCTATCTAGCAGGTTGGCTGGCTAAACCAGAACCAAATCATAAGGGTACTTTAAGCAGTCAGTAAACAAATGAATAATCCTTACTTTAGTTGAAGTAGTCTTTGGTGAAATCCCTCTGGCTAAGAGGGCTCACGCAGCAGTGTGCTTCTCTCTCTCTCTCTCTCTCTCTCTGGCAGCTACTGCCAGTCACATGATCCTTTATCTACCTTGCTGGCTCTCAGGTGTCAGCTAAAGAGTTCTGATTTCCTAACTTCCACCTGAGTTAACCCTTATAAGTGCTGGATGAAGCACTCAGACATATGTCTCCCAGGCGTAACTGATAGGAGTTGACTTCACTCTGTCACATATATAATTAAACTGACTGTTTATATTGGTTAAATGTAATTCTTTTCTAGCTGACATGACTGCCGCTCTGCTAACCCGATTGGCTGTTTGTGGCTAATTAGCTGACCAATGAGGGAAGCATGAAAGGTACTTAATGCCTCTGGGAAATAATGTTTTATTAAACCCTGATGAAGTAGCGTTAATGCTATGAAATGCGTAGGATTACTGTTTTTATGTTAGTGCTATTACTATTTTAGTCTACCTCAAGTTATCCCGCAACACTGTGGTATTTTGCAGGTAACCCTGCCCCTATGACATATCGCGGAGGAGTGACCGCTCTGTAGCGGAGAATCTACTGGCTTCCCAAGCACACTCGCCACACTGTGTCTGTGTGTCTCAACGCAAGTAAATCCGCCCCAGTAACGTGTCACGGAGGAGTGACCGCTCTCAGCGGAGGTAGTGCTGGTTTGTTGAGTACACCCAAAGTGTTGCGTTTGGAGTTCTATCCTATGTATATACTTCACACTGGTGCTGTATGTGTGGAGAGTACACACAATTTTGCCTGCAACTACAGACTATACATCACTCTGGAACTGTGAGACCATCTGATGTGGGGAGATTCCCTTGATGAGACGAATACTCCATGATGGATTGACTGCACCACCTGTGGGAGAAACAGCCACTCTCTTAAAGAACTGAGACGGAGTCCTGAGACGATCACAGGCCACTTACCAGAGGGATCTATTCCTGTTTACAGCTTCGGTTCTGTTGACTGGTAACGTGTGTGTTCAACACACTCAATGCTCATGTTTCTACTCTTTGATGTACGTAGATAACTTACCCTGATTTTATTGTTAATTCCATTTGATATACTTCACCATTTTCGTTTTTGCGCTGTTTTTTGTTTCCGTCTGCCTTTATATACCTTCAGGATACTCTCGTTCCTTGCTGAGCATAGTCTAGTGTGACGCCGTGCCTTGCTGCATTCCAGTTCCTGTGACCTTGCCTTGCCTTGCTGATTTACCTCTTGTGGCCTACCTTGCTTGTCTCTTGGATTCCGCATCTCTCCTGATCCGGCTACGAACGACCATTCTCCTGTCTCCAGTCCTGATCTTGGCTAAGTACTCCAACGATCCGATACTCTCCTATCCTGAAACTGGCTACGTACCCCGACTGTCCGCTACTCTCCAATCCCGAACTTGGCTACGCACTCCAACGATCCACAACTCTCCACTCCAGACCACCTGGCAAGTATTTACTCTACTCTCAAATCTATAACCCTGACCTGGCTTGAACAACTACTCTACATTCTAGGCACGCCCGCGTGGCTGTGGGTCGGTGTTAACCAATTCCCTACCTCAGCACCGCGGTCACGCTTCGTTTGTGGTGAGCTACGCGTTACAGCTTTATTGGACACTGGGTCTCAGATGACCATTATCTATCGGGCGTTCTACGACCAACACCTCAACCATCTGCCCTTACAGTCAGCCGAAAAGATGAAGTTGTGGGGCCTTATCAAGGAGGAATATCCCATTGTTGGAGTGATAGCCGTGCGGATCAATATATTGCAATTGAACACCATCTGGACTCACCCAATGAAAGTTGAAGCCCTGGTCTGTCCTGAGCCTCAAGAACAAGCAAGTGCTCCTATCATATTGGGAACTAATGCTGATGTAGTGAGGTTTATGATCCGCGCCTACCTTCAGGAGGCAGGTGAATTACCTCAGTCTTCACTACAGCTTCCTCCTGCCCTCAAGGATGAATGTTTAAGAGTCGCCTCGTAGGAAGAATATGGGGAGATCTTCAATCACGAGAAAGGTTTGATAGAGATTCCACCAGGGGGAGTGAGACACATGACCACCGTGGTCAGGCACTGGGGCCGAGATGCTGCAGATACCTATTTCTCTTTAGAAACCACCCCTGAAGACGATCTCAATAGAGGATACATGATGGTACCGGAAATGAGGGAATGGACCTCGACTATTCCTGAGAAAATCACAGTGTCCATTCAAAACATCTCCCCACATCCAGTGCCATTTGAATTCGGACAGAGACTGGGCAGGATATACCCGGTCACAACCGTAGTGCATGTCAACACTGCTACCGCACAAGAAGAGCCCGAGGGGTTACAGTTTGATTTTGGTGACTCAACCCTGTTTGAAGACTGGAAGAAGTGGCTAAGTGTGCAGCTGAAAGAACGCAGAGAAGTGTTCTCTACTAACGCAGAGAAGTGTTCTCTACTAGCGAGATGGATGTGGGCTGTAGCCATAACGCCCTCACACAATCCGTCTGAACAATGCCACTCCATTCCCGGAGCGATCCAGGCGTATTCTCCCCAGGGATGTGGACGACGTGAGGAATGTCATAAATTAGATGGAAACAGCCTAGTGACTGAGTAACGAAGTCCCTACGCCTCTCCAATAGTAATAGTAAGAAAGAAGAACGGGTCCGTCCGTCTGTGTGTTGATTATCGAACGCTGAATCAGCGTACCATCCCCGATCAGTACACGCTACCCCGGATCGAGGAGATCCTCAATGCGCTGTCGGGAAGCCAGTGGTTCAGCGTACTGGACCTGCGCTCGGGCTACTCTCATGTCCCCATGAGCTCGGAAGATCAAGAAAAAACGGCATTCATCTGCCCTCTCGGGTTCTACCAGTTTACCCGAGTGCCTCAAGGTATTTGCGGTGCTTCTGCGACGTTCCAGAGGCTGAAGGAGAAGAAGATCGGGGACATGAACCCACGCGAGTGTCTGGTCTACCTGGATGCCACAATCGTGTTTGGAAAGACCCTTGAAGAACTCGAGACCCTTCTCCTGAAGGTGTTGGATAGATTGGGCAAAGAAGGCCTGAAGCTATCCCTGGATAAGTGCCGGTTCTGCCGAACCGCCATCATCTATGTGGGCCACATAGTGTCCGCAGAAGGAGTGGCCACCGATCCAGCGAAAGTAGAAGCCGTGGTTAACTGTCCGAGACCCGACAATGTAATGGAGTTGAGATCCTTCTTAGGGTTCTGTGGCTTTTACAGTAGATTCGTCAAAGGATACTCTAGCAAAGCCAAGGCTCTCAATAATCTATTTAAGATTTACCCAGAGGAACCTCGGCAGAAAACTACATCTCCATGAACACCCTTTGGTGATAAATGGACATCCGAATGTGAAAAGGCTTTCATTGGACTGAAGAAAAGCCTGATGGAAGCTCCTGTTATGGCCTATGCTGACCCCGAGGAACCCTATGTCTTGCACATGGATGCTAGTTTCAATGGGCTGGGAGCGGTGCTACATCAGAAGTACCCTGCTGGTCTGCATCCAGTGGAGTATGTGAGCCGAAGCTTAACTCCTAGTGAGAAGAACTATCCGGTTCACAAATTGGAATTTCTCGCCCTCGAGTGGGCAGTAGTGGAGAAGCTCCATGACTATCTGTATGGGGTCTCCTTTGAAGTAAGAACAGATAACAACCCGTTGACTTACATACTAACCACAGCCAAACTGTATGCCACTGGTCACAGGTGTTTGGCCGCCTTATCCAACTACCAGTTCACATTAAAATACAAACCCGGGCCTCGGAACATAGGAGCTGACGCACTGTGTACTATGTCTGATGATGGGCCCTGGGAAGAGATTCCTGGACCAGGAATGAAGGCGGTGTGCTCTACCGCAGCAAAAGTAGAAGATAAGGTGGCGTTCTCCGAGTTGCGAGTAGCTGATTCTTTAGGGTGCCGAACCCAGGCCTTCCTGACGCATACTGCCACTCCGATGGCATGGGTCTTACTCAAAATGTCATCTTCACTTGGAAAGAAATGGTACTGGCACAGATAAGTAATCCTGTTGCTAAAGCTATCCACGAGGTCCTACATCAAAATAACCCCTCTAGGGTGAAACAGGCCCCCAAGGATACCGACGGAATCCTCCTGAGAGAATGGGACAAATTTGAAATCGATCACGGCCTATTATATCAGGTCGTTCCCTACCACAATCATCCTGATCGATGACAATTGTTTCTGCCCCAGCATCTGCAACGCCTTGTCTTACAATCCTTACACGATGATCTTACACATCTTGGGGTGGATAAGACTCTTTGATTTGTAAGAGATCGATTCTTCTGGCCTAAAATGCGGGAGTCCGATGAACAACATTGCAAGAAGTGCCTATCGTGTATTGAAAGAAAAACACTGCCCACCCGTGCCACCCTAATGGGCCATCTCAAAAGCTCTGGCCCAATGGACTTAGTCTGCATGGACTTCTTGTGTATAGAGCCAGACTCAAGAGGCATAGGCAATGTACTAGTAGTGACAGATCACTAAACCCGCTGTGCACAAGCATTTCCAGCCAAAGTGCTGTGTGAAAAATATTTTGCACCCGGCACGAATCCACAGTGTACACACCGTACTTCATGATGTTTGGGAGAGAAGCCTGATTGCCAGTAGACATCTGCCTGGGGGTAAATACCGATGGGGTACCCAATATGGCTCATTACCAATACGTGAAACGACTTCAAGATAGTCTACACCGTGCCTATCAGTTAGCAGAAAGGGCCACAGCAAAATTAAATGCTGATAGCAAAGGAGGTACGACCTCAAAGTACACTATCGGGAGCTCCAACCTGGAGACGCAGTTCTCCTACGCAACTTGGGGATTCCCAGCAAGCACAAGCTGGCTGATCGCTGGAGAGAGGGACCCTTCGAAGTAGAGTCCCAAATGCCAGGCCTCCCTGTCTATCGCATACGTGATGTGAATGGCAGGGTAAAGGTCTGGCACAGAAACCACTTGTTGCCAATCCCACAACTGGGAGAAAGTGATCCAGAACCTGAAACTGTAATAACCACTAGTGGGCCTGAAGAGTCTACAGTTCATTGTGAGCAGTTGCAGTGGGCAGTTGTTTGTAAGCTGTAAAACGTCCGAAGTAAATTGCAGCTGCACGCGGAGAGAACCAAGAACCCCTCTACACAGGATCTTGAGATCGGAGCTGTGTGTTGCCAGAGGACACTGTACAAGGTGACTGTGGCAGGACGGCCTGTAGCCCAAGTCAGGGAACAGTCCACACGTGTAGTTTCAGGATAATGAAAACATTCAGTGGCTTTATTTCTCCACAACATAACATAACATATGGGTACACTGTCCCTTTAAACCAAAACAAAACCTGCTCCACATTGGGAGAACTGACTAACACTCCAGGCCTATCTAGCAGGCTGGCTGGCTAAACCATTTACCAAACGGTAAGTGTATATTATGCAGTCAGGAAAACAAATTAACAATGCTTACTTTGGTTGAAAGAGTTAGTTGGTGAATCTGTCTGGCTAGCAGCTCACATAGCAGCGTGCTCTGGTCTAAGGCAGCCAGCTACTGCCAGTAACAACATAATTTTATACCTTGCTGTTTATCAGGTGTCAGCTTACATCCTGATTACCTAGCTTCCTCCTGAGTTAACCCTTCTGAGTGCTGGATGAAGCACTCAGACATATGTCTCCCAGGCATAACTGATAGGGGTTGACTTCACCCTGTCACGTACCTCCCCTGTTTGTGTGTGGCTAGGGTCCCACACGGCTGAAGCATGACCCTCCACTCCTTCTCTTGACAAAAAATCAGCATTTCCATGGTCCTTTCCAGGTCTATGCTGTATATCAAAAGAGAAGGGTTGGAGGGCCATATACAACCTGGTCAACCTTGGGTTTGTGTCCTTCATGGTGTTTAACCATTTCAAGGGTCAGTGACCAGGGTGAAGTGTACTCCGGCGACATAATGTCTCAAGGCCTCAATTGCCCATTTTACAGCAAGGCACTCCTTCTCAATGACGGAATACCTCACTTCCCTTGGGAATAGCTTCCGGCTGATGAACAGTATGGGGTGTTCAACACCATCAAATTGTAGGGACAGCACTGCTCCCAGTCCTACCTCTGAGGCATCCGTCTGGATGATGAATGGCTCTTTAAAATCTGGGCTCCGAAGAGCGGGGCCCTCTGACAGTCACTTTTTTAGCATATTAAAGGCATCTTGGCACTCCCAAGACCATTTAACTTGGGTCGGGGCACTCTTTTTTGTCAGATCTGTTAGGGGTGCAGAAATTTCTGAAAAATTGGGGATAAACCGCCTGTAATACCCTGCCAACACTAAAAGGGAGTGGACCTGTGTCTTTGTCTGTGGGGTGGGGACTTCCTTTATGGCGGCCACCTTGCTAGCTAGTGGCCTTACTATCCCTCCCCCAACGGCATAGCCCAAGTATTTTGTAGTGGATTTTCCCAGGGCACATTTTTTTGGATTTGCAGTGAGCCCTGCTTCTCTTAAGGACGTTAGGACTGCCCTTAACCTTTTTATATGAGACTGCCAGTGTCTGCTATAGATGACAATGTCATCCAAGTAGGCCGCGGCATATGCCCTATGGGGTCGTAGTACCTTGTCCATTAACCTTTGGAACGTGGCTGGAGCCCCATGTAACCCAAATGGCATAGTGACGAATTGGTATAAACCGAGAGGGGTGGCGAAGGCAGTTTTGCATTTGGATTCTTCCGCTAGAGGTATCTGTCAATATCCTTTCGTTAGATCTAGGGTGGAGATATACTCTGCTTTACCAAGAGAGTCAAGCAATTCATCCACCCTAGGCATTGGGTATGCATCAAATCTGGATACAGCATTTACCTTTCGCAGATCCACGCAAAACCTCACCTTCCCATCTGGTTTAGGGACCAACACGATAGGGCTACACCATTCGCTGTGGGACTCCTCGATCACGCCCAATTCCAACATGTCTATTAACTCCCTCTCTACCAGGTCTTTTCGGCCCTCTGGCATTCTATAGGGACGGGACCGTACTTTTACGTCATGATCTGTCTCAATCCTATGGGACACTAAATCAGTCTGCCCTGGCAGCTCAGAAAAAACATCTGGGAACTGGTCACATAATTCTAGTAGGTCTGACCTTTGTTCCGTTGTTAACTGAACTCCCATGGGAACCTGATGGTCATTGTACGTACTACCCTTTGGAAGCTGTGGACCCAAATCCGTCTCTCCATCCCGAGGGTGGATGAACAGAGATCTCATCGTTTTCCAGGGTTTCAGGAGGTTTACGTGGTAGATTTGTTTACCCGGTGCGGCGGAGAACTTGGAAAGGACCCTGCCACTTCGCAAGGAGTTTACTCTCTGATGTCGGTAGTAGTAGCATCACTTGGTCCCCAGGTTGGAAGACCCTCAAGCGGGCATTTTGGTTGTACTGCCTCCCTTGACGTTCTTGAGCAGATTTGAGGTTTTCCTTAGCAAACTGACCTATCATGTCTAGGCGGTTTCTAAGGTCTGTGACATACTGAAGGGTATTTTTGGAGGGGGAGGGCTCCTCCCAGGATTCCTTCAGTAGGTCGAGAATACCCCGAGGTTGGCGTCCATATAGGAGCTCAAACGGGGAGAAGCCTGTGGAGCATTGGGGAACTTCTCGTACCGCAAACAACAGGAAAGGGAGAAGTTCATCCCAAGCTCGCTTTTCAGTGTCCACAAACTTCCTAAGCATGGTTTTTAAAGTACGGTTAAACCTCTCTACCAATCCATCAGTCTGAGGATGGTAGACCGAGGTCCGGACGGATTTTACCTCCAATAACTTCAGGACATCCTGCATTAACTTTGTCATGAAATTTGTTCCCTGGTCAACTAACATTACTTGGGGAAGTCCTACCCTAGAGAACAGTTCTAACAGCATGTGAGCAACCTGTTTAGCAGTGGCTGATCTCAGAGGGAAGGCCTCAGGATATCTGGTGGCATAATCTACAACAACAAGTATAAATTTATGTCCCTTCGCAGAGGGTTCTAAAGGTCCGACCAGATCTACCCCAATTCTCTCGAATGGGACGTCTACCAAGGGCAGAGGGACCAAGGGAGCCGGCTTCTGTCCTTTTTGGCTAGTTAACTGGCATTCAGGACATGTCTCACATAGTTTCATGATGTCACCATGTATGCCTGGCCAGTAAAACCGGGACGAGATGCGGTCCATGGTCTTATCTCTGCCCAAATGACCACCCCATGGGAGAGTATGGGCTAGGGTGAACACTGTTTTAATCAACCCTTTAGGGACTAGGATCTGTCGAATAACCTCCCCTGTTTGTGTAACCTTATTTACACGATATAGGATGTCATTCAATAGTTCAAAATGTGGAAACACTCTTACACCTTGTTCATCCATTATATTGTTGTTGACCCGTACCACCTTCTCATATTGTCTAGCCAGAGCTGGGTCTTCCCTCTGCCTCTGACGGAAGTCAGGAAGATCCAGGTCTGGTAAACTTCCCGTATCTATCTGTTCCCCACCCTGGTCATCTCCGGCCATGACCTGCAGTCCTTTGGGCTGACTAATGTTACCAAGAGTCCCAGCCTTTCTTAACCAGTCCTCTTTTTCCGCACGTCTCTGTTTACGTGTCTTTGGGACGTGGTGCCTACGGGGAAAAATCTCTGGGGAAAAGGGAAACAAGTCTCCGGGCTTCTCCGGTACCAGAGAAGTAGGCTCCGTAGGATTAGGGGCCAAAAATGTTTCAAAGTAGGGCCAGTCTCGGCCAAGTAGAACAGGAGCAGGTAGCCAGGGGGCAACTCCCACTATTAGGCTAGCCTCTTGATCCTTGATACGCAGTAGAATGTTCGCCGTCGGGTATCTCTTTGTATCCCCATGGATACATTCGATATTCCAAGGAGAGTCATAGGATAGTCGGTTGCTTGGAATTAGGACCTCTAGGATCAGGGTTTTTCCAGATCCCGAGTCCAGCATGGCTTTTACTATTTTCCCCTCCAGAGATGCTGGGACTAACCACGGATTGTGGTCCCCTCGGAGAGAAGCTGTGGCAGTGGTTCTGCCATATGAACAGTCCATCTCATCATCTCCTGAGTCCGCAAACTCGGTCGTCAGTGGAAGCTCTCGACGGGGTTCGGTGATTGGACCTTTCCGCTGTTGGATGGGATCCTTCCTTCTGGTTGGTGGGGTTATCCTCTCCACCAGATGGGTGACGGGAGTCCAGGTTCTCGGGGAATACTGTGGGTGGCGGCCTCCCTTGAGTGATCCAATGGTCTCGGACCCGGGACGGGCGTCTCTGCGGGAATTTGTACCAGGAACCCTCAGAGATGCGAAAGGGTATTCCGATCGGGTTGACTGGATCTCCCGAGCTGGCGGGTTATAGACCCCTCGATTGTCTGCTCTCCTGCCTCTTGCATCACTGGAAGCAACTGGTGTTTGCACGGACCATTCCCAGCTATCCTGTTGGGTGTCATCGCCAAGGAAGTTTTCCACCAAGCGGACCGCTGAATCCAGGGAAAATGCAGCGTGTCTTTTTACCCAAGAGCGGGAGGAGGGGGGCAGTATCTGTATGAACTGCTCGAGCACAAACTGTTCAAGGATCTCTGCCTTGGTATGCTTCTCCGGTTGTAGCCACCTGGTACATAAGTCTACTAAGCGGTGGGCTACGACCCGGGGTCTGTCTCTGTTTGTATATTTGACTATCCGGAATCACTGTCGGTAGGTCTCTGGAGTGAGGCCTAGGCGATCCAGAATAGCAGCCTTTAGTTGCTGATAGTCCATGGCCTCGTCTGCTGGAAGAGCCTTGTAGGCTGCCTGAGCTTCTCCTATGAGGAGTGGAGCCAGAGTCGTTACCCAGCGATCAACTGTACAGCCGTGGGCTGTGGCTACCCTTTCAAAAGTGAGGAGAAATGCCTCTGGGTCGTCGGTTGGCTTCATTTTAGGCAGCATCACCGGTGGGTTATTTGGAATCTCTGGTCTGCCTGGGGCTGGGCCTTCGACTAGCAGTTGGAGTAGCTTTTCCTCTCGCCGGGCTTGTCGCTCAGCTTGCTGGGCTTGTCGCTCAGCTTGCTTGGCCTGCCATTCTATTTGATGGGCCTGTTGCTCAGCTTGTTTCTCTGCTAGCCAGAGCTGTTGCTCAAGGAACTGAGAAAACATTTTCTCCATTTTTTTTTTTTGTGTGGCCCTTCAGATACAGGGGCCGTCCGACATCCCACTTCTGACACCACCTGTAGCAGGACGGCCTGTAGCCGAGGTCAGGGAACAGTCGACACATGTAGTTTCAGGATAAGGAAAACGTTCAGTGGCTTTATTTCTCCACAACATAACATAACATGTGGGTACACTGTCCCTTTAAATCAAAACAAAACCTGCTCCACATTGGGAGAACTGACTAACACTCCAGGCCTATCGAGCAAGCTGGCCGGCTAAACCATTTACCAAACCGTAAGTGTATATTATGCAGTCAGGAAAACAAATTAACAATGCTTACTTTGGTTGAAAGAGTTAGTTGGTGAATCCGTCTGGCTAGCAGCTCACATAGCAGCATGCTCTGGTCTAAGGCAGCCAGCTACTGCCAGTAACAACCTCATTTTATACCTTGCTGGTTATCAGGTGTCAGCTTACATCCTGATTACCTAGCTTCCTCCTGAGTTAACCCTTCTGAGTGCTGGATAAAGCACTCACACATATGTCTCCCAGGCATAACTGATAGGGGTTGACTTCACCCTGTCACAGTGACACCACGCAGAGGGAAGGTTTTGCCAGAGTGGTGCGTGGAGCAGCGTCCCAGAGAAGCATGTTGGGGCATGAGATTGTTCTCATACAACGTGCAATTTAAACTGATGTTTGTGAGTGTTCCATTCTAAATGTCCAAAGTGTATTAAATCTTTTATACGTTATCACTCCAGGATCGGGGCTTTTCATCTTTTTTTTCTGTGTGTGTATATATATATATATAAAAGCATACATTACCATGAAGCGGCAAAGAGGCGACAGCACTCAGACAGTTTGAAGCAGTATTATGTATTAAACATATAGCACATATCTCCAACGTTTCGATCCCACAGGGGGATCTTCCTCAGGGGGGTGCTATTTGTTTAATACATATGTAGCAGGATTCCCCCTGGCCCTCCTCACCTGCGCAGAGTAGCGGGTACCCCCGCACCATGTCAGGCAGTTGCATGGGCCATCGCAGCTCCCGACGGCATCAGTGACAGGGCGCCGCCATCTTGTGCGCGTTTGCGCATGCGCGGTGCGCCTTTGCAGTCGCGGCGGCCATTACACCTAGCGCAGGAAAGTGTAGGGAGGCAGGAAGGATCCCTAAAAGTTGTGCATGCGCAGTTAGGGCGATGCGGTGGCCATTACAGGTTTGCACAGGCTCCATGGAGAGTAGCGGCGGCCATTATAGTACGCACACGCGGCCCCAATGTTAAAGAGGGCCATAAAGGACTACAATTCCCAGCAGCCTCTGGGGACTGCACTTTCACCTTGGTCACAGGCAGCCAGACAGCCAATAGAGCTTGCAACTTCTCCTGCTGGAGAAGGATACATTGTTGTGTGCAGAGTCAGGAAGCAGACTGTGAAGCACATGAGTCAGTTAGGCTATGGAGACAGTGGGGGAAGGAAGGGGGGCAAAGAGCTGTGAGCTTCTGCCCTAGGCCAGAAATCCCCTGGGCTAGAGCTGAGGCCCTGACTCCCCACTAGTGAGGGTGGGTGTTCATAGGGACAGGCTCTTAGGTAAGGAACCTGTGCCCCTTCAGCTGTGCAGTTCCTTAGAGCAGGGAGAGACCCTGTGCAGTTCCTTAGAGCAGGGAGAGACCCTGTGCAGTTCCTTAAAGCAGGGAGAGACCCTGTGTAGTTCCTTAGTGCAGGGACCCAGTGAAAGGGTTTGCTGCATGTTCCTGTAAGCTGTTTTGCTGATCCAGAGACTGTCCTTACGGTGGGACGTCCGGCGGGACCCCATCCCACGCGGAGGTACAGATCAGCGCTGGACCAAGTGGCGCGGGTAGACCCTTTGCGAAGACACCCAGGTGTAGAGACACCTGGGCAGGTATTTACAACCTTCCACACGTGCCCCAACTTTAACTTGCTCCTCATATGTGACAGGCCTGTTCACACACTTGGGTGGGCTTGGACTCTTTGGACACGGGGTTGGGAAGAGGGTGTAAAGGTATAGCCCAGTTAGGTGCAAAGTTATAGCTGCCAGCTAGTGGCAGGGGGTAACACGGCTGTGTTGCTATACAGTATGATGTGATGTTATTGTGTTATTTGCCCATATAGTAAACCTGTGTTATATATACCTTTGGTGTGGGCTGGTTAGTTTATGGATGTTCCTATGTGAGGGCCATTCTACACTCCTAGAATCTCACATAGGTGAAGGCACTGATTGAAGAAACGTTCCAGAGAAGCACCCCAGGTTCACATCAGCGGAGGCTCAGGCCTCCTGTGAACCTGCAGGTATACGCACCACACCTGGTAACATATATGTCCCCCCTCACATGCACTCTATGTGCGATTGGGGTAGGGGGAATACCCGTTACACATAATACTGCTTCAAACTGTCTGAGTGCTGTCGCCTCTTTGCCGCTTCATGGCGGTATGCTTTCATTATTTCTATGGGACATGCACCAGCCCACTACTGATTATCTACAGGAGTGCCAGTGACCTTCTATCAACTAACTATATACTATACTATATATATGTATCCCTCTTTCACCCCCCCCCTAAGTGAGATTGTTTTGGGTAGGTGTATCTGACTACTTCTCAGTATGGTGCGGTACCTGTTTGGCAACAAGGAGAGCTGAGCTTCTGCCACGGGGAACCTGGGGTATGTACTTACACTCGGTGCAGCGCCTTCACTGATGAGAGATCCCAACAGGGTGGGAGTGTGCCCTCACCAGAACCCACATACAGTAAATACACACCGTGTGAATAAACAGTATTTACTGAGTATGAACTGTAACTTCAATAACACTCTCTTTGCATAACATCAAATCAATATATGAATAACAGTGCATCACTCTGAATGCATACCATCCCCTCACCCACATGTCCATCATCACATTCCCCTCAGTCTCTTGAGTGTCCACAACAGTAAAGAAAGTGTGAGTGTGAGAGATAGCGCTTCCCTGTGTTGGGGCCCGGTGGTGCACTTAATGTATACTACCTCCCTGACCAGTCCTGGTCAAGAAAATCCTTGGACTCAGCAACACCGCACAGTGATCCCACGGCGTGCTGCGCTGCTCTCTGCAGGTATGGATGCACAAGCTGACTCCACAGGGAAAATAATCTCCAGCCGGAATGATCCTTTATCACAGTCTCTGATACACGCTGTACTGACAGTCATGTACTGTCAGACAGCAATCCTCTTGCTCTCTAATTATGGTGAAGGAGTCCCTGTCCTAAGGCCGACCCTATAGCATACAGCTTCCTCTGGTGTCCCAGGGGACTAATTGGGCCCAGGGGTATACCTCTACCCTAGTCCCTGCATGCAGAAGAACTCTCACTTTCACAGTCAACTAACTGCTGTGGCTGCACTACAAAGCCACACTGTATCTTCTAGTCAGAGCACATAGCACGGCAGCTGTGTCACTGACTAGACTTGCACACACCTAAGGGCAGGGTCCCTATCTAAGGGCCCTTCCCTAAGAACTTACCCACTAACCTAGTGGGGAGTGGGACCTACCTGGGGCCTGGGGGTAACCTGGCCTAGTGTAAGAGTCTTGCTCCTTACACACTTCCTCCCCCTTCCTGCTCCCAGCTCCCAGCTCCAACTGAAAAACGTGGTCCCCGCATCATTGTATCTTTCCTCCACAGGAGAAGCTGCAAAGCCCTATTTGCTGGCTGGCTGCACGTGATGTGGGTGAAAGGGCAATCCCCAGAGGCTGCTGGGAATTGTAGTCCACTCAGGACCTCTGTAGCATTGGGACCGCGTGCGCTATCTTTACTGCGCACGCACGATCCTGTAATGGCTACCGCGGTGGTTCTATGCATATGCGACCTCACGCCAACCTTAACATTGCCGCCGGCACTCCTGGCACTGTACAGCGCGTGCGCGACTACACTGCGCAACTGCGATCTCACACAAGATGGCGGCGCCCTGTAACTGATGTCGCCGGCAGCCCCCGCAGCTCCCCGACATACCACGGGGGTCCCCGTTCTCCTGCGGTGGTAAGGGGGGCCAGGGGGAAGCCTGCTACATATATATATATATAATACATTTTAAGTTATGGTGGGTGAAAAAGGCGACAGAAAACCTCCACCGTTAGCATATAGCCAATAAAGAATATCACTTGTGAGCACATTCACATGTCTTAGACAGGTCTGCAACCCTGCCTTTCAACCATTATCACCTCGCATACAGTCCTCCCACTGCAGCAAGGGATTCTAGGAAATGACATGCAAATGAGCACACAATGTGTCACCTTTTGCCTGGAATATCCATTCACATGGAGCGCATTTAAGCTGGTGTATCGCCGTTCACACAGCTTTGGGACTATCAAAGCAAGTACAGACCACTCACAGACATGTTTCAACCTTGATGGGTATCCTCAGTATGAGGTTGGTCTAGGACTGTATGCGACGTAATAATGGTTGAGTTGCTAGTCCCGTGCTGTGTTTAAAAGCTGTGTGAATGGCGATACATCAGCTTAAATGGGCTCCATGTGGGTTTTCCAGGCAAAAGGTGACACATTCTGTGCTCATAGGCATGTCATTTCCCAGAATCCCTTGCTGCAGTGGGAGGACTGTATGCGAGGTGATAATGCTTTAAAGGCAGGGTTGCAGACCTGTCTAAGACATGTGAATGTGCACACAAGTGATATTCTTTGTTGGCCACACACACACACTAGTTAAGTTAAGGTAGGTAAAAAAAAGTGACAAAAATCATCCACTTTTTTTACCCACCATAACTTAACCAAGTATGGTAAACCCTATCCCTTGCTTCGTTTTTGCATAGCCAGTATAACCAACCCCACACTGAAGAGACCCATTAAGGTCAAAACAGTCTGTCTGTGGGTGGGTTTACTGGCTATGCATCTTAACCCTGGCTGTGCTCAAAGCTGTGACCATGCAGCAAGCTTAAGTCTATAGGGGAACCTTGTTGAATGATTTTGAAGCAAAAGATGGCACTGTGTGCTCATTTGCATGTAATTTCCCAGAATCCCTTGCTGCAGTGGAAGTGCTGTGTGCTGGGTGATAATGGTGAAAGGCAGGGTTGCAGACCTGTCTAAGACATGAAAATGAGCATACAGTAATATTTCCATTTGCTATATATATACAGTGGTTGACAAATCACCAAAAAATCTACTCGCCACACAAAAAAATCTACTCGCCACCTAGAACCAAACGTGTGCTGCTTGGGCCAATATTTACTCGCCCGGGGTTAAATCCACTTGCCCGGGGCGAGCAAATGTATAGGTTTGTCGAACACTGTATATATATATAGATATATATTGTTTTCTCCCCCTCCCTTCCTCCCCCATTTGTTTTCCTTTTCCTTCCTTCCTTCCCCAATCCCTTGCCCTCCTATTTACCACAGGTGTGTTCTTACACCTTGAATAATTGCTTCCCCTTTATTTGCAATTACAGTGCATTTGTATCTGTGTTTTTTTTGTTGATATGTTTTCACATTAAATTTCCTATTTTGCTTATCGCCAGACTATCATTTTATTGAGTGCTGGGAATTATTCTTTTTGTTAGTATTGCTTGGGAGGGGTTAGGGTCCCCTTTGTTCCTGTTGCACCACATCTTCACACTTAATTCTCTTATATACACTAATTGAGTTCTGTCTACTCCATATATCCATTTGAATTGCAGGTGTTCCCTTATTTATTTTTTTACTCAGGTCAGCACTTTTTAAATTAATCCACTAGACAAAAACTCCCAAATAACCCATGACTATTTATCTGACTGTCAAATGTCTGCTTTATTTTAAAATTAAATTTGATATATTATGCAAAATTTTATTGGGAATATTAAGTTAATGCCACCTCAGACACCAGACACAAAGTGTAAAGAAAGATGACTATATTGGAAGTAGTGAAAAATACCCCTGACTTGCAACATCATTTGGTGGCAGTGGTTTAATACTTTTTCAGCTACTTGAAAAGCTGTCATGAATAAATCCTCCTCTCACTTCTAGTAATTATTGTGTAAGGATGTATTTGAAAGCTTACACTGTCTTAAAGTTATCTTTTGTAGAAATAATGCTTTTGTTAAGTTAGATAATTCTTCTTCACGGCATTATCATTTATAAATTTCAAGAATTTTTTTTAATTGTTTTAAATTTTATGATATTTAACTGTTTCATAACAGAGCAAACCTAACTGAGAATGACAAAATCAACAAAAATGTTTTTTCTCATGAGCTAGGTAATATATTGACACCAACACACTGCTTTACTATTTTCCAGTTCACTTAAAAACTGCTTGAGCAAAAGAGCGAGCATACAGTAACATACTTTTAAACAAACCAAACACTTAATTGACACTAATCAAACGATGAACTTAACGAAAGCAACTGTAAGGATGTGTGAAATGTTTACTGAAGTTCACTAAACAGATTGAACTGGTGAAATTTTGAACAATGTAAACTTTTGTGAAAATGCTAATTTAACCGAAAACTGCAAAATATCTTGAGAACCAAATTTTAAGACATTTGTACATTTGTAAAGTGATCATTATTGTATGTCACTTGACATTTACTTCAAAAGCTCTTGGTTATCAACATTTTGTGTTTCATAAATGTTTATTGCAATTGTAGTGCTTCATTCAAGCTAAAATAATTTTCTCTAATGCCCATTACTGATAATAAAATTATCTACTGTATTGGCTGTGCAGAATGAGAGATCATACCAATAATGACCCATTTCTAGCTGTCTAAAGAAAAATAGCTTTAAAGTAAAAAAAATAAGAAATGCTTAATACAAGATAGTTCTGTTTACCTTTAAAAAGCTGTATATTTTATGTAAGAAAAATCACATTCTTAATCTGCTCCTTTTTTTCCAAAAACTATATGCATTGTTTAAGTTGTAGCAAAATTCCTACTTTTTTTGTTTTCTGTGTACACAAAGAACGTGTGTAACATATTTTACATCACATTAGCACTGTGTTACTTAGACATTGTTCAAAGACTACACTATTATTCTTTACCCATACCACTTGGGAACCAACAGAAACCCATATAGCCATGTACCCTGGCTATGTGCTCTCTGGCCCTAACACAATAAGTCCTGGTGAGGAGCAGGCAGTGTTAGGGTTAAATTCCTTTCACATGGGCCATCATATGCTTCTCCTCACTGGAATGTTAATTTGTCTCCAGGTACAGGCTTGGAACCTTTGGAGCATGTGCCAGAGGGGGGGAGGAGTGGGGGTGGCGTTGGGGATGGGATGGGGATGGGGGGTGGTTCACCGTAGGAGTGCTTTACCTTTTACCAGGGCTAAGGTGTGGGACCCTCCCCTGGTAAAAAAAAAAAGATGGCTCCCTTCGAAAGTTAGTGAGCTCACCCAGTGTAGCCTCCTCCTTGTGGGGTAGGTTCTGATTCCACATTGCCCCATCAGGGGGTAGGGAAGTAAAGGACTACCCTCAGGGGCCTCAAGCCTCTGGGGCCCAGTTCAGGGAAGAAGCATGCAAGATGGGAGGGATGTGTTCTGTGAATATCTGAAGAATAGTACCTCTCTTGCAAGAGAGGCTGAAGGAATGCATGAGCTGTCCAACAATAAAATCTGGTTGTGCTGTTCCTTGCTTCTGCCTGACTCACTACAAAAGTTCCTGCAAGGAGAAACCCTGCCCCTGGCAGAGCCAAGCAGGATGGAGGCGCTGCACCATCCTGAAAGCCTGTCCTATTGCCCTAATCCACACACCATCGCGGAGACTCAGACCTCCTGAGAACCAACAGGTATGCACCACTGCACCACTGACACTCTATATACCAGCAGATCTCCCTGGGGGGGGGGGGTGGAGGGTGGGGGGGGGTGGAGGGTGGGGGGTGATAGAGGTGTTATACCCATAACACAATTTTCTCAATATTATGATCCAATATCTGCTGTTGGTTAGGTTGATATGTTTTTCTACAGTATAAAGAAAAAATACTGAGATTTTTGGAACAGACAAAGCCAATATTGTGATTATATAATCAGTGAAAGTGCTGTTGAAGTACTCTTTAAAATGACCATCATAACAAACATATACAAATTGGAAAACATTTGCTGTTTTTACAGAAAATCTTGGATTTGTAAATTTGTCACTGGTAGCCCTTTAGGTAACAAACACTATAAATACAGTCCTTAAAACGCAGTGCAAGATAAAATACATCAATAATTTAAAACCTTACAGTTGTAGCAAGACTTACTGTTTTCAGCACTGGGGCAAATCACAGGAGGGCGTCTGCCCTAGTGATGGATAATTATCCACTGATGGCAGCACTATTTACTGAGTCGTGGCTTTAAGCTTTTTGAGCCATGGTTCCAGGGACAGCAAGTCTCGCTACATCTCTAAGTATCTCAAATATCAAAGGTACTTAATTACAGAACTACAAACAGTACTAGATGAGGTTGACAAAAGTTATACGTACTGTATGTTATTCAACTGCCATCAGTAAAATGTGTGCACTTAAAAAGCAGGAATTGTTGACAAGTTCATGTAATGTAGTGTAAAATAGTTCAATACAGAAACAAATGCTATCTTTTATACTACCATGTCCCGGCTTCCTGGTCCTCTTTTCGGCTAAAAACCACGCCCGCCACGTTCTCAAACAAGATCTTGGAGCCCGCATCTGACTTGGCCTCAGCTTGGCAGGCTTTCCTAGCTCCAAAAATGAAGCCAGCTACTCTGCTATTTGCAACAGAGCAACTTGGATCACTGCCTTTGCATCACTGGTCCAAGTCACAGAAACACCTGGTTCTCTGACTGGGGCATCTTCTTACATACCTTCCGCTGAGCAATCTTCAGCATGGAAGTAGGAGGAGTGACCAATCAGAGTGTGGGAACCCTATCCCACTAGCCAATAGAAACGGGGATCGTCTCTTGGCTGACGTCAGAGGAGGAGGCGTGCCAAGCCGACTCAAAAAGCCGGGTGGGCGGGAAATATGAATTAGCCAATGAGAAATGCACCTACAAGCTGTATATCCCCAGGCTAACTCATTGCCACCTGCTGGGCAGGCTCCGGCAGGTCTGGCAGACTCAAATGGCATCCCCACAGGGTGCTTGTTCTCCGGACCTAGACAATCGCCCTTCCTCATCCACAAACTGTTTTTCACCTCTGGACAGCCTCTTTCCTTTGAACTACGAACTCTATGCAGATATGCTGGTGCCTAGGTAGATGTCCGGGCTGACTGCATAGGGCCTTATAACAAATGCACAAAACATAACAAAACATAGTTTAATAAATAATGTCTTGGCAAGACCCATACCTGTGCGGGAAATGAATCTGGGATATCTGGGCTCTAAAACCAGGAGTCTGGGGGACACTGGGTAGCCCTGGTGTAATTCACCCTGCATGCCGGCAAATCATGCCTGCTCGCTTGGGGGAATTAGGGGACTACCAGGAACTTTGGCCCCCGAACTCCTGCAACCAAAATAATTGCATTTCTACCGAAATATCTCACCTAAAACTTACACACAAGAAAAACGTGGGTTCCCGGTAGCTTAGAAGCACCATGAGCTGGGGACAGTGTGTGTGTGTTATATCATTTCCTGTTGTGTTATAAACCTTGGATTTCGGGAGCAGGAGTTTAAGGGTGGATATTTGGGTGGAAATGTGATTAAAATGTAAAAGGTCGGGGGCAAAGATACCAGTTGTCCCCCCATTTTACCCGCAGACCGCGTCTTTGGGTATGTGTCGGCATATTGACACCCTTATATCTTCCCTTTAGAAATGGTATTTTTAGCCCGCAATGCTTATTATAATAGTTGCAGTCCCAAGCCCAGGTTAGAGTAAAAATGTAACATTTTAAATTGTGTATTCATCTCTATACAGACAATCCTGTAATCTGTGAGGTAGCAAGGATGTCTGCATAGAGATCGGGTATCAAAGAGAAGGGAAGTTGATAGGTGTTAGAACGTTTGGCGAGTTGGGAAGGGCAAAGTACCGGGTATGGGAACAAGTACTCCCTGCGGGGGAGACACTTTGTTCGCCAAGACTCGGTGGAGCCTAGGCAGCGGGCGGTCTGGGGCTGGCATTGGGAATCCGTTGCTGGTAGGCATGATTCCCATTGGCCAGTTCAAATTTCCCACTTGCCGGCGTCCTGACACACACCCTCCTCTGATGCGTACAGCCAGGTGAGCCTCCAGCTCTAATTAGCTGATACAGCTACGATCCGTTCTCTGATTGATCCCCAGTCCCTTGTCCATGTGGAACATAGAACAGTGAGGTCTATGCAAAGGGACTGGCCGATCAGAGAACCAGACTTCTT
The DNA here is from genome assembly GCF_040206685.1 of Ascaphus truei. Lineage (NCBI taxonomy): Eukaryota > Metazoa > Chordata > Amphibia > Anura > Ascaphidae > Ascaphus > Ascaphus truei. The sequence continues at coordinate 264,142,246 of NC_134483.1, forward strand.
GGAGCTTGGGTCGGGGAGGCACTGCTCCGAATAGTAAAGCACTCGGCATGGAGTTGCCGGAGAAGCCTGTCTAGCTGAGACCAAGTTCTGAGTTTGCGGCCAAGTTGCATATTTTGCCATGCTCGCGGTTAGAGGGTACGGCCAGGTATCTTCCCCGAGGAAGGTACTGTGAAGTTCCTGGATGAGGAGCGGACAGGGTAACCCTTCCGAAGCAGGCGCCCTGCACCTAGTTGAAGCTAGAGACTCCCACCAGACCCACAGTTAAGTGTGTATTCTTCTGTATTTTGTGTGTCATTGTGTGTCTGCTGGTCTCAGCAGAATAAAACTAATTTTATTCCACTACCTTGTTCCGCCTAGTGAATTGATCCCGGAAAGTAAAAGTGTTAAAAGCACTATGGCCATTTTAAACATTGACGCATTTTGCTATTATTTTGTTTGCAGTTTAAATTTGCTGTCACTAACGGAATTGAAGTTAATAACTAGTGATGAGACTGAGATGATATTTGAAATGTCATTTCTCTTTTAACTTTCTGTTGTAAAAGAAAATCAGTCATCTGGCAAGGAAAGGGTTAATTTTGGATTACAATGCGTATAACAGAGCACCAGAAACATTGATGAAAGAAATGACCTTGCCAAGAACTCTATGGTCTTGGCCAGCTGGAACTGCATTTATTCCACTTGGGATTTAAGCACTTCAATTAATTACTTTTGAATGTGTAACCTAATTATCATAATTACTGTGTCAATTATTGTTCATTCATATTATCATATAAAACTTTTAGACTCCTACATTTTTTCCTCTATATGAGCTCATCGGCCGGCAGTGTACTATACCAATGTCAAACGTGAACTAATGCAATGAATGAATTTGTCACAATAATAATAATTATATATATATATATATATATATATATATATATATATATATATATATATATATATATATATATATATATATATAAAATTATAATTCTTATTCATGTTTCTTTTTTCGGTCTTTTTTGCAGTGAAGCTTAATTTAACAAAACAAACTGAGTTCATTTACACCATCAGTAAAATCTATGCAACAGTACTTTAATTTTGACAATTTTAAACTCAAACTTTATTTTTATATAAAATATACTATTGAACAAAATAATGGGAATATAATTAGAAAAATACACTGGACAAACAATTTAAAGTGACATTTATGTTTAGTGCCTTTTTCATGAGTTCAGAAAATGTAAATATATATACAGTACAACATTTTTTTTCGTGGTGATTAAGCAATATGGTTGTGGAAAAATCATAGGGTCCTAGTTTGATTGGGGCACAAATTATTTTTTGCATTCACTTGTGTTGGTTCATACGAAACAAGTACGTGTACGATTGAACTGTTAATTATCTCCCTATAGACCATTTACTGAACCTACTGTATGATGTTGCCACTTTATCTACATTTTATATTAGATGAGCCACCTCAACACTTAAACAGGCATCCACTAATGAAATACTTACCATGCTTATAAAAATGTCCTTTATCCCACCAATTTTTTTTACATGATGTCTTGTTTTATATCTGTATCATCAGATATCTGTACATTATTGCTCATCATTGTCACAATAAATGTCTTGGAGTAGCAGCTTGCCCCTGTCACCCCCTTTCCCCCGGGGGGGAGGGTGTGCCTCCAGGATAGGCATACATCGCATGGTGGCAAGGCTGTGTTTACATTTTTTAAATGTCTTGCACCTGGTTGTAGTTTCAGGTCGTCCATATCGCATGAATCCAGTAGAGCCTTTCTAATGGTTGATCTGTGAAGACATATTTGCTCTTTAAGCCTCCGTGTGGTCTTCCCTATATAATATAGGCCACATGAGCACCGGATGAAGTACACTACAAAGCTTCTCTCACAGTTCATAAAATCCTTTATTTTAATAGCCTTGCCACTGTGTGGGTGTGCAAATGTCTTGCCTAGAAGCATATGTTGGCAGTTCATGCCCCCATGCACTCCTGGTTTCATGCCCCCATGCACTCCTGGTGTCCTAGTCAGCCAGTTAGTAGGGTTGCTGTATTTTGTCACTGGATCTGATTGGGTCAGAGAGTGTGAGGACTCAGGAGTCTCGCGGCCCTCCTGCAAGACGCCGACGCACACGCAGCCTCTCACCCTCTGCTCCGTCACCCGTTGCCGCTCCACCGGAATCCCGCGCTCTCATGCACACCTCCTCACGCATGCGCAGGGCTTTCCTCGCTGGAGCGGCGCCCTCTACCCGCGGAAGGCGCGCATGCGCATTGGAGTGGTTCCTGGTCGCGTCGCGTGACGCGCGCGCGACGTTCCCAAGCGACGTGTCAAGCAAAATCAGCTTTTAACAGCCTCACCTGCCACAGCATCTCCTAAAGTCAGAAATTCACCAGGCGCTACCACAGATGTCTAGGTAAGACAAAAATAAATACACAGTGTGAAATGAGGAAAAACTATATACAGACGGTGGCACGATGCAGCTCAACCTTCACTGGATCATCCTCGTTGATCCTTGGGGTACAGTGTGGGGGCAAGGAGTCAGGGAGCGCGGAGCACCGGTAAAGGAATATGAAAAACAAAACACACACTGATAGTGCAACTCTGTATGGAAAATCAACCTTAAAAATAAACAGATATAAAAAAAAGCAGATATAAAAAAAGTAGTGCAAACACTCGAAATGACAACCACTGGTGGAGTAAAAAAAGGCAGAAGCAACACTAAGTCACCGCAAATAACATTGACAGTGGCAGATGCCACTCAGGAAATGATGATATGGCAAAAAACTGTTATGGAATAATGCACAAATCCACAGCAGCAACTACCAAAAAAAAGCACATACACAAATAACACTCAAAAGGTGGTAATGGGTGAAACAGTAATGTATTCAGATGTACAAAAACCGCAACTGCGTTAAGCAGTGGCCACTCACAGGAGAGCCCTAGATTAGGGCATATGTCAGACAGGCAGCGTTCTGGCAGAGGGTGAGTTTCCAATGGTGATGTCAAAAGACCGCAGGATACGCTAAGCTTGGCGGTTTCTCCGATCAGTGTAAACACAGCGCTTCCGGGAACACTCTCCTCCAACCGGGCGCTACACATGACGTCTCCCAATCTCAGATGCTGCAGCAGACAGTAGAACAGGATGGTCTTCTCTCCTATATTTCAACCCCGCTGGGTTGGCGTTGTGCACTTTGAATTTTTTTTTAGGTACACTATGTGTTATAATTTTCTTTCTAATGTTACCTAAGGACTGGAGAGATATATCCAAAGCCGGATATAAAAAAGGGTCCCTGGTTGTGGCGCAATGCGGACCTTTATATTATAATGCGGTCAGAGGTGCAGAGGTTCCAAGAGTATGTGAATGGAATAACTGATAGACTTCAACACATAGACATATACCCTTACTTGGCTATGTGTCTATTTTTAAAGTATACCTATTATGTTAATCAAATTGATTTTACTTAAAATTCTTTTGCTACCTCTGACCGCATTATAATATAAAGGTCCGCAGTGCGCCACAACCAGGGACCCTTTTTTATATCCGGCTTTGGATATATCTCTCCAGTCTTTATCACCACTCTCCCAGGCAGCACGCAAATACCAAAGGGGTTTAGAGCAAGGTTCTCTGTACAGTATTAATGTTACCTAAGTGCTCAAAGATGCGGACTTTAAGAGGTCTAATAGTTTCTCCCACGTATTGGAGGCCACACGGGCACTCCAATAGATAGACTATAAAATTGGTTGTACATGTGGCAAATGTATTCATTTTAAAACATTCCCCTGTTGAATGTGACTTAAAATCTACCCTATCTGACGAAGCAAAGGCACATGCTTTGCACGAAGTGCACTTAAAAAAACCTTTAGGTTTCTTGAGCCATCCCTCCTGTTTCTTAGTTTTAAAAGCACTTGGAGCTAATTTATTTTTGAGATTAGGTGCTTTCTTAAAGATAACTATCGGTCTATCCGCTAATGATGCTCCTAAAATGGGATCTTCTTTTAAAATATGCCAATTTCTACTGATAATGTTTTTGATCTCTACCGCCTTTCTATTGTATCTAGTCACAAATGCAGTCTGATAATTAGTAGTATTCTTCCTTTTTTCTTTTGATTGCAGCACGGATTTTCGAGCAATCAGATCTGTTTTTTCTATTGCCACAGTCACCACCTTTGAATCGTAATACCTTTCGTAGAATTTTTTCTCTAATATTTTAGATTGGTCATGATAATCGCTGTCTTTGCTACAGTTCCTTTTAATCCTTTTTAATTGTCCGAAAGGGATATTTCGAACCCACTCTGGGTGATGACAGTTTGATTTTAAAATATAATTATTTGCATCAACTGTTTTAAAAAAGGTTCAAGTATTAATCTCCTCATTCTCAATAAAAATGACCAAATCTAAAAACTCAACCTCCTTCTCACTAAAATTACTCGTGAAACGGAGGTTCAGGGAATTGACATTTACAAAATCTAAAAAACTCTTAAGATCTGCCTCGCTACCCTTCCAGATAAAAAAGATGTCATCTATATATCTCTGCCAGAGGACCAGGCTCACACCAAACGGGTTCTGGGACCAGATAGAGTCTGATTCCCAGACGCCCATAAACAGATTCGCGTTGCTTGGTGCGAACCTGGGCCCATGGATAGTTGCACTATCAGTGTGTGTTTTGTTTTTCATAGCATCTCCTAGCCTATCGCTGCCCCTGCGGAGGCCGCACCTCCGCTCCACCCCCCTGGGGGATTGGTTCCTTCTGCTTATATATGCTCAGCTGTGCCACTAGCACTTTGGCTGAGCATAGTTTCTTGTTCGCTGTGCTTACCTCTCCTGTCTGCTGGATCCCTGCCCTGCCTTGCCTTGCCCTGCCTTGTTATTTCCCGTGTACCGATCCGGCTTGCCTTTGGACTACCGCTTCTCTGGACTACTGATCTCAGCTTTCCTTGACCATCCGTCACTCTCCTACCCTGACCTTGGCTTACCTCTATCTACGATCCGGACCTCTCCTGCACAGACCTCGGCAAGTATACGACAACTCTGATATCTCCTACCGTGACCTGGCTGCCAAGATCACTCTACATTCCGGACGCGACCTCTGTGTCTGTGGCTGGTGTTTGCCCATTCCCATCTCAGTACCGGGGTCTCGTCTAGTCTGTGGTGAGCACGGCGTAACAGTATGCTCAGCCCCACAAGCATAGACCCCGCTGAGGTGGGAGTGATGGTGGCATCTCATGCCGCTATGTTCCTCAAACTTGAGAAGTACTTAGAGCAGTCTGACCATTATATGGACTCCCTACGGAAGGACCTTCAGACCCTCTCAGCTCAGGTTCAACAGGTTAACTCCTTGTCTTCTGAACCACAACTTCCCACTCCCAACCGGTACTCCGGAGATCCCATAGAATGTCGCGGGTTCCTCAACCAATGCCTTATCCAGTTTGAGATGATGCCCTCCAGATTCTTTACGCCTAGGTCCAGGGTAGCCTATATACTCTCATTACTCACCGACGATGCTTTGGCCTGGGCTTCCCCCATCTGGGAAAAGAGAAGGGACCTCACACAAGACATTGGAGAATTCACTAAAGAGTTCAGACGTGTCTTTGATACCCCAGGTCGCAAAACCACTGCCGCTTCCTCCCTCTTTCTCATTTCTCAGGGGAATCGTTCCGTGGCCAGGTATGCAGTGGAGTTCCGGACAATCGCCTCTGAGACAGGATGGAACAATGAGGCCCTTTCTTCTGCCATCTGGCAGGAACTCTCAGAACCACTGAAGGATGAACTCGCCACGCAAGAGCGTCCAGCCGACCTGGAGGAGCTCATTGCCATCTGCATCCGGGTGGACCAGCACCTGCAGGAAAGAACAGCTGAGCGTTCTGGCCATCGTCAGGTACCCAGCAGATCTTCCTTTGTCCTCCCTTCTTTTTCGGAGGTTCCTGCTGCCGATGTTCCAGAACCTATGCAGTTAGGAGGCAACAAGCTGTCCGTCTCGGAGAAACAGCGCCACCGTGCATCCGGTCTTTGCCTCTATTGCGGCAATCCTGGTCATCTAGCTTTTCGCTGCCCTCTCAAATCGGGAGCTGACCAAACCCCACTAAGTTCCATCGGAGTCTCCCTGGGTACACTCTCTAACTCCTCTATTTCCAAGGAATCTTTACCCAACAGAATCCTGATCCCGGTATCCCTTCAGGGCCCGGGTTTTGCGGTTACCACTTTGGCCTTCATCGACTCTGGTTCAGGAGGTAACTTTGTCGATCAAGACTTTGCCACTAGGAACAACATTCCACTTAGAAGAAAGAGAACCCCGGTGGGATTGGAGGCCATAGATGGACGTCCGCTGCAACCGGCCTTTATCATCCTACAAACTGTTGACCTTTCTCTCGTGTGCGATAAGACCCACAGGGAGGTGACTTCCCCGGACGTCATCCACTCCCCGTCCGCGGAGGTCATCCTGGATCTTCCTTGGCTGCAACGTCACAACTCACACATCAATTGGGATAAACTAAGGCCTATCTCATGGAATACCAAATGCTTCACGATCTGTGTTACACCACCTCATAAAATCTGCAGCATGGAAATGCCCATACAGGTACTGAGCCCTTTACCGGACTACTATTCAGAATTCAGGGACGTTTTCAATAAAGACAAGTCGGAGAAACTTCCCCCCCACCGTCCCTTCGACCGTCCCATAGACCTCTTGCCGGGTTCCATCCTCCCCAGGGGACGCTCCTATCCCCTCTCTCTCCCTGAGACCAAGGCCATGTCTGACTACATCCAAAAGAATCTTCAGAAGGGTTTCATCAGAAAATCCTCTTCACCGGCAGGGGCAGGGTTCTTTATCGTCAAAAAGAAAGATGGCACCCTTCGTCCATGTATTGACTATCGGGGCCTAAACAAGATTACCATAAAGAACCGATATCCCCTACCGCTAATATCTGAATTGTTCGACCGTCTTCAAGGTTCTTCCATCTTCACCAAATTAGACCTACGTGGAGCATATAATTTAGTGAGGATACGTCAGGGCGACGAGTGGAAGACCGCCTTCAACACAAGGGATGGCCATTATGAATATCTAGTTATGCCATTTGGCCTGTGTAATGTCCCCGCGGTTTTTCAGGACTTTGTAAACGAGATATTCAGAGATCTTCTCAACAACTTCCTTATTGTCTACCTCGAAGACATTTTGATTTTTTCCAAGTCTCTTCCGGAACATATTGAACAGGTCAAGCAGGAATTACTATGCCTACGACAGAACCACCTCTATGCCAAGCTGGAGAAATGTCACTTCCAACAAACCTCTACTACCTTCTGAGGATACATTATCTCTGATTCTGGGTTTTCCATGGACCCCTCCAAACTGAAAGCTGTCATGAAGTGGCCCTTTCCTAATTCTCTCAAGGGCATTCAGAGATTTCTGGGCTTTGCCAATTACTATAGAAGATTTATCCACACATTTTCTTCCATTGTTGCCCCTATCACGGTGTTATGAATTACAAGTAGCTTACGACATATAAAATGAAAACTGCGCTCATAAATGGATAAAATAATGGTGATGTGATTCAAAATAACTGTGAATACAACCTTGTAGGATGAGGTTTGATGCAGCTGTTCAAACGGAGAGCTCAGCACTCCAGGCTAATACAGAAAACAAGGAAAAGAGAACAGCGCAAAGAAAAACCTCATAGTGTAGTATATTAAGAAATTCAATTTATATTTAAAAAGGGTGAGTATTGCACGTACATCTAGTAAAAAATCACAAAGCATGACATGTTTGGGACATGTTACCCATCTGTAGACAGCTGTTCGTCAGTGGCAGGGGTTCGCATGGATCAGCTCGCCGTTGGAGATCACTCAGCAGTAGCAGGGACTCTCCTGGATCAACTCGCTGATGGAGATCACTCCCAGCGTCTGTAGTTATCACCGTGGTCTCCGTTGAGCTCCTTCACTTCCTGACACGTGCACAAAGGCGTCTGACGTCATCAGATGGCGTCCGGTAGTGTCTTAGTGTCTTTAGTTCGTTGCGCTGAATGGCGCTAACCGGCAAGAAAGTCACAGAAGGACAGCAGGTCCCAGGCAGGCAGTGTGATAAAAAAGTACCACAATGGGTATATAAAGCATAAGTAGGGAATGCGCCCACTCCCTACTTATGCTTTATATACCCATTGTGGTACTTTTTTATCACACTGCCTGCCTGGGACCTGCTGTCCTTCTGTGACTTTCTCGCCGGTTAGCGCCATTCAGCGCAACGAACTAAAGACACTAAGACACTACCGGACGCCATCTGATGACATCAGACGCCTTTGTGCACGTGTCAGGAAGTGAAGGAGCTCAACGGAGACCACGGTGATAACTACAGAAGCTGGGAGTGATCTCCATCAGCGAGTTGATCCAGGAGAGTCCCTGCTACTGCTGAGTGATCTCCAACGGCGAGCTGATCCATGCGAACCCCTGCCACTGACGAACAGCTGTCTACAGATGGGTAACATGTCCCAAACATGTCATGCTTTGTGATTTTTTACTAGATGTACGTGCAATACTCACCCGTTTTAAATATAAATTGAATTTCTTAATATACTACACTATGAGGTTTTTCTTTGCGCTGTTCTCTTTTCCTAGCTTACGACATATATAGCATAATTATTACAGGTTACAGGTACATATATATTACATACAGGTACATATATAGTATCATTATATGTCTTAGTACAGCTTAGAGCATATTGTCAGAATGTTAGCTTTTTCTTGCCTTAGAAATAAGGGTTGTTTTGCTAAGAAGTGGACAGGATATTGGTACACAGGTACATACGTATAAAAGCAGAAGTGGATCAAGTCAACACGCTGTGGTCAAACTGTAAATGCTGGTATACACACATCAGTAGCCACAGAGTATGGTCACATATCACACGTCAGGCACGTACACAGTAAACAATAGGCACCATATAAGTCAGCGTGCCACAATATTAAATCAGAACCGAAGTGGGAAACCACACTGAGACGAGACCTAGATGAGACTGGCGTGACCTATCATAATATCTTTGGGTTCATGAGTATGACAGGCATACTAACTAAATAATCTCTGCATAGTGTGGATTGTTAGCTCACTGTTAGCTATTAGCTTACAAAGTTAGCTTGTTATCTTTGCAATTTTGCTTGTGATATTTCTGGTTATTTTTGTTGTAATACAATAAACAACAAACCTTATCTTATACAAACTCTGAGTGACCTTTCTTTATAATAATCTCACAATACCCCTCTTAGGGTGTGAATCCGAGAGTCTACAAGTAAAACATTATTAATGTCCTCTTAGCAACAAGAGGAGCTCAAGCGTTAATTGACGTGCCAGCTCGGGTACAAATCTGTATCCCTATGGCCAATATTAAAGCAACCATTGGTCAATTACCTACTAATCCAAAAGACATTGCATTGTGGCTTAATGAAAGAACACATTCATTAGATGGAGTTTATCCAACACCCACACCACAACAAAAGCTTGCTTTGGTAAATGCTTTGCTCCTGGCAGGTTTGTCAATCACATTGGCTGAAGCACGAGACTGGGATTCAGTCATCAGCAATGTGTATGAGAAAACCCACGGGAAGGTTACTATTTCATCACTGGCAAATACGCTAGGACAGGTTAATAAGACTAGTGGAATTGTAGCTGCTTACATTTTAGGGCTACATTTTACACAAGGCAACCATGAGATTGTTTGGGGTTGTCTTAAGGCATTGATTAAGGGCCAAGGCCTACTGTTAGACCTTGAGAGACAAATACAAGGTTTACCAGTAGAACAAAAAGCAGAAAGGGTTCCTGAAATATTAAAGAATACGTATACTCTCGTAGGTAGAAGTTTAACCAGAGAGACCACAGGCTCGCCTAAATCGCAAACCAGTGACAGGAAGCCTGAGCAAACTGATACAGACAAGGGGAGAAACTTTCCTACACCAAACAGGAAGTGGAGACCATCATTCAATCAATATCAGACTCCAGTTTATCCTAGAGACAAACAGTGGGACAGAAAAGGTAATTTTCAGAGAGACTGGAAGTCAGACAATAGGGGTTTTCAAACTCAAACGCAGAGACAAGACACTCCTACACCACAAACTAGACATTATGAACAGCCACCTCATTATGAGGGTGGAGCATCCAGATATAATCTGAGAGAGTACACTAGAACTCCTGACAGGTACGGTCAGAACAAAGCTAGGGAAATCAGATTTTGTGACAAACGCACAGGTTATAGTACACAGACCTCTGGACTGACTAACAGTCAACGCGAGGTTAAAAAGCAGGCTGCCACTCCAGCAACCACAAAAAAATCTGTTGGTAAGATTACACAACTGCCAGCAGAGCCTTATGAAGAATGAGTAATTTAAAATTACTCATTCAATACAAGGGAAAAAATTATGACGGCTTTTTAGACACACAAGCAGACATATCCCTTGTAAGAACTGATATTTTAATTGATGAGGATTATGTACAAGACATCACGATACAGACAATTGAAGGACAGGGTACTTATCCTTCGTATTATTTAGAATTAAAAATCAATGGTAGAAAGGTTTTTATTGAATTAGTTGAACATATTAAATTAGATTGTGATTTTCTAATAGCTTTCAAGGATGTCGCTTCCTTCATTCAAATAAAAGAGGAAGTGGCAACAAAACCACAAGCAAAGTTGACTGTGAAATTTGACTTGGACGCAATCATCACAGATCAAGTTAATAACAGTGCTTTTATTGATAAAGCAAAGTTATATAATTGGTTAATGACACACAAGTATATTTTTCAACAATGGGAAAATCAAGTGGGTTTAAGGAAAGGTATTGTACATGACATTAATACATGTTCTACACTTCCAAAGAAACAGGCCCAATACAAAATTAATCATGCCACCTTACCAAGTATACAAATTGTAATCAATGATTTGCTTAAACAAGGAGTACTGATTGAACAGTATAGTCAAATGAATACTGCAGTATATCCTGTGCCTAAAAAAGACGGAAACTGGAGAATGGTGTTAGATTATAGGGAAGTTAATAAAGTGACACCTTCAGTGACAGCACAGAACACACATTCACCCTCAATCTTAAGCGGATTACAGCGTAAACGCTTTAAAACCACATGTGACTTGAGCAATGGCTTCTGGTCGCACCAAATCACGCCTGAGAGTTATTGGCTAACGGCATTTACCTGGAAAGGTAAACAATTAATTTTTACACGTTTACCACAAGGTTTCGTAAATAGTCCAGCTTTGTTCACAGCAGACGTAGTCTCACTATTGTCTAAGTTTGACAATATTGAAATTTACGTTGATGACATTTTTATGTCACATGAAACAGAATCAGAACATTTTAAAGTTCTGACAGAAGTATTGCTTACATTGACAGAGGCTGGTTACCTCGTTTCCCTAAAAAAATCACAGCTTGCAAGAGAAACTGTGACATTTTTAGGCTTTGAAATAGCTGAAAATGGCAGAGGCCTCTCTAGTAATTACAGAGAGAAAGTCTCTAACATCAGTGTTCCTAAAACACTGAAACAGTTAAGGAGCATTATTGGGTTACTGACTTTTTCAATGACGTTTATCCCAGATTTTAATGTACTGATTGAACCATTGCATCACGCAATATCACGCGAGATCAAGTCAGAACAGACTAGGCCGAAAACATCTTTTAAATGGTTAACTGTTGAGGATGAGGCATTGCGAAAGATATTAGCAGCAGTTAATGATGCTTCCTACTTAGCGCAGCGCGACCCAACACAACCATTGTCAGCGTATGTAAACATTTCACCACTAGCTGCATACATTCGAATTTACAATGCCATGGAAACTGTACCAATTACACTTCTATCTTATGTATTCATAAATACAGAGAAAAGATATTTGCCGCTTGAGAAGTTGTTATCAGCGGTTACACTTACTGTGTTAAAATCTAGGGACTTGGCACAGGGACCAGATATCTATATACACACTTCAGTAGCTTCACTAGCAACATTGCAGAAACAGACCATTCCGGACAGGAAGGCGTCAAGAAGCCGCTGGTTAAAGTGGTATACTATCATAGAAGATCCGCAAATACATTTTGTGCATGACAAAACATTAACGACATTGGATGGTTTGCCATCTCTTTTTGAAGGAGTGACATGGAAAACACAAAGACATCCGAGCGATTTTTACACATGCATTTTTTACACAGATGGTTCAGCTGTAGACTCAAGCAAAGAAGGAATAAACAAATCTGCAGGTTCAGGAATTGCTAAATATGAAGCAGATATGAATCTGCTGCACTGTTGGCAATTACCTATAGGAGATCACTCTGCACAGTTTGCAGAGATTCATGCATTAGCTTTTGCTATGAAAGAAGCACTTACAGTTAAAGGACATGTACTTATAGTTACAGATTCCGCATACTTAGCACGATCGACACTACAGGATCTCCCAATATGGAAATCAAATGAATTTTTGAATGCCAAAAGAAAACCACTAACACACATTGCTAAGTGGAAGGCCACTGCGGCCTATTTTGCTCAAAAGCCTGATATTGAAATTGTACATGAGCCAGCGCATAGATCGCTTGGTTCATCGGTTCATACTATGGGTAACCAGTTTGCAGATAGTCTCGCGCAAACTGTAAGTCAAAAATTTGCCGTTAACAAAGTGTTGACAAGGGCACAGTCAAAGTCAGCCAGCCTCGATGCAGAGTTGTATGCTTGTCTGGATACTACCAGGCCTAATCCACCTGGTTATCCTAAGAAATACTCATTTAAACTAGTCGACAATAATTGCATGTTTGTAATTGATACTAATGAATTCATTGTTCCCCCTGTAGCAAGCAGAATGCAGATAGCTACGCAAGCACATGACAATGTGGGACACCCTCACCTAGGGAGAGAAAATGTTTTGTTGACACTGAAACACAAATATTGGTGGCCGAATATGAGAAAAACGGTTAAGTCAGTTTTAAGTAACTGTAAACCATGTCAGTTGGTAAACAGTCCTAATCATCAGGCACCACCATTTATTATTAATGCAATACCGAGCAAGCCGTTTGATTTAATATATTTAGATCATATTGAACCATTACCTACATCACATTCCTACAAACATGTTTTGGTTTGTGTTGATGCTTGTACAAGGTTTACGTGGTTATACCCCGTTCGTAGTACGACAGCTAGCTTTACGATTAATTGCCTCAACTCCTTAGTAAGCGTAGTTAAGTCCAAGGCCTTTCATTCCGATGGTGGACCTGCTTTCACAGCAGCAGAAACCAAGGAATGGGCCGCAGTATTAGTTATTGAGTGGGCCTACAGTTTGCCGTCCCACCCCGAATCGTCGGGTTTGGTTTAACGTAAAAATTACGAGGTGAAACGACTTTTAACCAAAATGCTATCTAATCATCCTACACAGTGGTACCCACTTTTGGTTACAGTCCAAATTGGTCTAAATAATATTCCTAACACAACAACTGGTAAAACACCACATGAACTGTTATATGGTACTCCTATGAATACACAGTTTAATGATGATTCTATTTCTGTCCCAGGGAGACTCGAACAAATATTAATTGTACAAGAATTGAGGGATTCTTTTTCCCATACAGCCCACACACCACGTAATCCTAAAGCTTGGACGCCGCAGATTGGACATTTGGTCCAGGAGAGGGTTGCTAAGGTAAAGCCGTTGCGGCCTAAGTGGAAGAAACCAACCACGATACTGAAAAAGTTAAACGAGCATACCTTTGTTATCCGAGATACTAAAGGCAAAGAAAGGACTGTGAGTATCGACAATCTTAAACCCACAGCTCACTGCAGTGAAAAAACTGTAAAAGATGGAGGAGACACCATATCTGGCACAGACTTCGATGGAGCTGCAGTCTCTCGAAGCACAGACTGCACGGCCACAGGATGTGGAAACTAATCACACAGGTGAGGTCCAACAAGCTGAAGCTGACTTCCCTGACCGTGACCGAAGACATGCATACAGTATGTGTTACCTGCCATACCGGATCAACGCAATATTTTCCGGGAGGCCTATCAAACAATGGCTAAGGTAATCACGAAGAAAAGACTGTTTAAGACTATTTTGTGTCTCTCAATCTGTTTTGCTTTTCTAGCAATATCCGCCAGCGTTATTTTCAGGCTACAATGGCATTTTGTGACTCAACAAGAAGGCGAGATCATCAACTGGCAACGCACAGCTGCACACGGTATTACCACACCAGACTCAAGAATCGTGAAGCGAGGACTTCACTACGATGTGAAACCAGTGGAGGTACAGTCGGTGGGTATACCTCAAGGTGTGTATTGGAAGCCGTTTCCTAAACCTATCATCCAGAAACGAAAGACTTTGGGGATTTCACAGGTTGTACTGTTTGATTCAACTGTGCTAGCTAAAGAGGCTGGTATAACTAAGCCGGAAGGAAGGAAACTGGTGACATGACATCTGAATGCCCAGATGCAACAGCTGCAATCTACAAGCCTGAAATATTATCTACCCCTGCATGACCATTGGAACAGCAGAGCTACCGTGAACAACGTTGTTATGCTGAATTTGGACATTGCTATTTCATTGACTTTCATGGAACACATATATGGCCAATGAAGGAGCTGAAAGCTGATCATTGCCCTCGGCCTGGTGTAACCATTGACAATATAAGGTATAAGCAATACCCCATTTTTTATCTGAATACAGGACAGAATACTCAGAAAGGATTTGTTCCCAACGGACAGACTGATCCTAGAGTGGCATTCTGGGAGGGTGCTGAAGAAGAAGAGTACAGAATACCTGGAGGGGTAAGAGCCTATAATTCTGCTGTTTTCTGCTCTGACAGTATCTACTCAGTATGGTGGGACCAATCTACAACCGCTGATGTACTGTTACTCAAACTTCAAGCTGTGATGGAAGATGCGAAAACTGGACAGCTAAAGACAGCAGCACTTCCGAAAGAATGGAATATAAAAGGTGATGGTATGTTGTTTCGTGAACCTACAGCATGGGATACTTGCACTCAACCCCGCTTTGCAACATTTACCAATACTACATACTACAGCCATTCATGTAAAGGTTTCAAGAATGCATGTGGTATCACATTGGAGAAATTGATCAATGAAGGAATCTGTGATAAGGTCAATATAGTATTCAAATACGGGTGTACTCCCTGTTCTTTTTATTACAATCTCACGGAAGGCTATTTTAACTGGCAACCGAAAATGATTGATCAAGGATTTTTACATTTTTCTGGGTTACGAGGCTTTTGGGGTGTGGAGCGAATAATGATTATGAAACCTAATTATAAAGTCTACTGACTGTACCAGAAATGTCTCAATGATAGTTTACATATTAATGTAGACATAGTAATCAGGGCAATGAGCGATTTGATGAATGTACAAATAGCTCCAGATGATAAACCCTGTGAATATGACACGTGCACCACACATAATATTGTTAACATGCCCTACTCAGAGGCAATGTGGAGTACAAATGCTACAATTAGTACCATAGTGTATTATGAAAATGATACATATTTCGTGAATGAATGTAAGGTTTCAAGTAAATCATCTACAAGGAAATTGCTTACTAACGATGATATTCGTATTACCACTGGACACCTGCTGAGTGATTCTGTTTCTGTTATAAGCCAAATCTCTGACTCAAATGATGAAGAATTGAGGAGAGGTATTTTGGTGTTAAGGGATTATCTGATAACATTTGTTTCATACACAATTTCAGATATTACAGTGTTATCTGAAGAAATTAAAGCTTTAGTTATTCTTAATCACATCACTTCTATTAGGTTAACATTGCAAAGTCACAAGATTGACATACAGTATCACTTTAAAATCACACATGGATCAAACAGGATCTCAATTTAAGTCCCAAAGAATCTGAGATCCTAGCATATGTTTCACAAACCACAGTATATGACATACAGGAAAGAAACCACAGACGAGTTCCTAATCCTGATGACTCGTTATGGAAAGTTTTTCTATACTACGAATTATTTATCCCAGGAGATGTTTATACAACAAATTGGGAACTGCTTAATTTTGGACACTTAACACATATAGGTTCTTATTTCGCAAGGGTGCAAGTTGCTCAACCATTTCAATACATGTCTGTGAAATGTGATCGTGAATTTTTCATCAGCACTTTACGATGTGTTGATGAAGGTTATTTAGTATGTGATGACATCATGCAGCACATGCCTTGCAATGATCAGATGCAAGGTAGCTACTGCCCAATAACTGCGACACCAATTCAAACTCCTTTTACATAAATTCACAGTCTAGATAATGGGAGTTACATAATATTGTCTACAGAAGAGGATTGTGATATACCTCCTTTTCAGGCATCACTTGTCACAGTTAATAGGAGTATACAGTGTTATGGTACTACATTTATTCCACCTCTGTTACATCTGCCGTACATTTCCAAGTACCAGCTATCACACTGAGACTTCCTCACATGACAGCCTTTTTGGCTCATTTAAAGAACATGAAGATAACTATAGGGTTCACACATGAGATGGTGCATACACTCTTACATAGAGTTCACAGTGAATTACTACATGTAGATTTACACCCAGGTGATTTTCCACACTGGTTGACTACACTAGGTGAGTCACTGAAAACTTTTTGGCCAATGACGGGCAAATTCTTGTCAAACATAGGTACCAGCCTACAAACTACTGGTAAAGGTATTTTTAGTGGACTAGGAAATGTGTTTGGAATCCTAGGGTATTTGAAACCACTAGTATTTTTTATTTTAGGGGTAATAATCCTTGTTATTTTACTTTGTGTTTTCTCTTTTCTTCCGAAGAAGAAGCAGTCAGCTTAATCGCATTTTTTACTTCTAGCATATAATCGTATATTTTTACCTAGATACTAATATACTGTTTTAAGCACACAGGTCAAATCTAACCTGCTGCAGCATGCTTTGTTGCACGGACACAGACGAAAAAAAAGATACTTCACAAATTTTGCGTCTACCACGGTCCTATCAAACCTCCATGAGAATGTACTTGGATGAACTTGTTTTGCAACATCGGAAGCCCCGCAAAGTGCATGGAGTTCATGATTCGATGAGAGACTTTATGTATCAGGACTCTCTTGTTTCCTCAGGACCGTTTTCAGTGTTAACTCCTAATGGGACATTGCTTCCGCGTAGCTTGCTAATGTTATGTCATTTTTGGCAAGTGAAATCTCTACTGTGTTTTGGTGATCAACCCAACTTCAAGTGCAGAGACGTTCATCATCAAATATTTCAAATGTCTTTTTATACAATTGAAGAAGGTCATATCAGCATTGTTAGCCACGGGTCATTTAATTGTACCACGTTATTTGCGTGTTCTGGTAATAAACATCAAAATTGTTTTGGGGCATGGTAGAACACTACTATGTTGAGTATGTATGAACGACAAAATCAACCTGCTTTACAACTGCGTAATTTTTACAGATTAACACCTTCCCATCTTGGGATCACATGTGCACATATGCGCAGTTGTGGGTGTTTTGGCGTTCCATCACACACTCCTGTAGGCTTAGGCTCAGCAATATCAGAGAGCATTGACTCTGTCATACAAAAGTACACATAATGAATATTTTCTGCTTTGTTGGTTTTTTTTCTGCATTTGCTAAAATATGATAATTATGTGGAGGAGAGGGTGTTATGGATTACAGATAGCTTACGACATATACAGCAGCGGCAGCTCTTATTCGAGCAAAAGCCGCTGGCTGTATGCGGCTGGGAAGTGGGTAGCCGCGGCGCGTGGCGGCGCACTGTGACGTCACAGTCACATGCGCGCCCGGCTTCCCCGTCTTCCCCGGCTTCCCCAGGCTTCCCCGACACCCCTGGAGATGAAATTAAGGTAAGCGGGGGTGCGGGGAAGCAGAGGGGCATGACAGAAGCCGGGTTCGGGGTCCAGAAGGGGGGGTAATTGCGCGCGATGTGGAGGGGGGGTGCGTGGGGGAAACGCGGCGGCGCGCGTTTTTTTACTGGCGGCAGCTGGGGTAGATCCCGGCATGCCGCCGGCATTTACTTTAATAAAGTATGTCGCTACTGTATAGCATAATTATTACAGGTTACAGGTACATATATATTACATACAGGTACATATATAGTATCATTATATGTCTAAGTACAGCTTAGAGCATATTGTCAGAATGTTAGCTTTTTCTTGCCTTAGAAATAAGGGTTGTTTTGATAAGAAGTGGACAGGATATTGGTACACAGGTACATACGCATAAAAGCAGAAGTGGATCAAGTCAACACGCTGTGGTCAAACTGTAAATGCTGGTAAACAGTAGTCACAGAGTATGGTCACATATCACACGTCAGGCACGTACGCAGTAAACAATAGGCACCATATAAGTCAGGGTGCCACAATATTAAATCAGAACCGAAGTGGGAAACCACACTGAGACGAGACCTAGATGAGACTGGCGTGACCTATCATAATATCTTTGGGTTCGTGAGTATGACAGTCATACTAACTAAATAATCTCTGCATAGTGTGGATTGTTAACTCACTGTTAGCTATTAGCTGTGACCTTTCTTTATAATAATCTCACAATACCCCTCTTAGGGTGTGAATCCGAGAGTCTACAAGTAAAACATCGTGATTTGTGTTTCTGCTTAGTGCAGAATATAACTTATTACGAGGCATTACTTGGGAGAAGAAAGTTTGGCATTGAGCCCAGATTAACGGCTCTTACCAAGTAAGGAGCCGACGTCGTGTCTTGGCCCCTTGCAGCAATCCTGGCATTCGATGTCTTGAAGAAAGCCTTTAGTTCTGCTCCGATCCTGATTCACCCCAATCCTAAATTCCCTTTCACCCTAGAGGTGGATGCTTCTAACATTGGAGCCGGCGCCATCCTATCCCAAAGAAAGTCTCCTTCAGGCAAGTTGCACCCTTGTGCTTTCTTTTAAAAAAAAAATTCTTCTGCACAACAGAACTATGACGTGGGCAACAGAGAGCTACTAGCTATCCAACTCGCCTTGGAGGAATGGAGGCATCTATTAGAGGGTAAGGAGAGTCCAATTACCATTTTGACGGATCATAAAAACCTCATGTATCTGGAGAGTGCTCAAAGCCTAGGTGCCCGTCAGGCTCGCTGGTCTCTTTTCTTTTCACGTTTCAGCTATATCATCTCCTTCATACCCGGTTCCAAGAATCTTAAGGCTGATGCTCTTTCCCGCCAATTTCTAGTCGAGGACAGAATCGAAGCCAGATCAGAGACCATTCTCCCCTCTAAGCTCATCATATCCGCCAACACATTCGACATACTAGACGACATTCTTCGAGATCAGACCAACATCCCGAGGGTCTGGAGATCCCGGACAGTTGTCTCTTTGCCGCACCACCCTTTCGCATAAGGATTTTGGAGTGGAGTCACTCTTCAAAAACTGCCGGTCATCCTGGTTCTAGAAGAACTTCTGATCTTATCTCACGGACGTTCTGGTGGCCCAACATTCAAGCAGACGTGAGGGAGTTTGTCAAGGCATGCACCACATGTGCTCAGAACAAGGTCCCTTGCAGCAAACCCCCAGGTCTCTTACACCCCTTTCTCATCCCAGATCGCCCCTGGAACCATTTGTCAATGGACTTCATTGTGGAACTGCCCATTTCCAGGGGCATGAACACTATCCTCGTGGTCATCGACTGCTTTTCAAAACCGCTTTTCAAAAACACATTTTGTCCCCCTCAAAGGGCTCCCAGCCTCACCCACACTGGCAGATATTTTTTGCAAAGAGATCTTCCGCCTTCACGGAGTCTCCTCGACCATCGTTTCTGACAGGGATTCCCAGTTTGTTTCTAAATTTTGGCGAGCTTTTTCAAAAAAATTGGGCATTTCCTTGCATTTCTCATCTGGGTACCACCCCTAGACTAACGGTCAAACAGAGAGAACCAACCAGTCGTTGGAGCAGTACCTGCGCTGCTTCGTCACGGATACCCAGGACGACTGGACAGGCCTTCTTCCCTGGGCGGAATTCGCCCACATCTCCTTACAGAATGAATCCACACAGGCCTCTCCTTTCTTCGTGAACTATGGATTTCATCTAGCACGGCTACCCATCACGCCTTCCTCTTCAGGGGTTCCGGCAGCAGACAACTGGATCCACACCTTGCAAGATTCATGGATCAAGATTCATGAGAACTTGAGAAAAGCTTCCTCTAGACAGAAGTTACAAGCAGACCGCCACCGCCGAGAAACTCCATAGCTACGGCCAGGAGACAAGGTATGGCTGTCTACAAAAAACATACATTTAAAGGTTCCCACTCTCAAACTAGCACCAAGGTTTTTGGGCCCATTCCAAATCTTGGAGAGAATCAACCCGGTGGCATACCACCTACAACTCCCTTCCTCGATGAAGATACCATCAGTTTTCCACATTTCCTTATTGAAACCCGACTACCGCAGCCCCTGTTTTCCGGATCTCTCTCCCGCACCACCAGCTCCTCAACTCATGCAGGGGCAGCAGGAGTACGAAGTCCGGGCAATCTTCGATTCTAGGATCTCAAGGAGAACTGTCCAGTATCTTATCCATTGGAGAGGAAATGGTCCAGAGGAGCGCTCTTGGATTCCTCACCACCAAGTTCATGCACCCAAGCTCATCAGGAGGTTCCACCAGAAATACCCCCTTAATCCCTGCTGTAATCACCCAGAGGTCTCTCTTGAAGAGGGGGGTACAGTGAGGACTCGGGAGCCCGCAAGACACCGATGCACACGTAGCCTTTCACCCTCTGCTCCGGCACCCGTTGCCACTCCACCAGAATCCCGTGCTCTCACGCGCCCCTCCTCCCGCATGCACAGGGCTTTTCCCACTGGAGCGGCGTCCTCTACCCGCGTGGCGCGCATGCGCGTTGGATTGGTTCCTGGTCGCGTGTCATCGGCGCGCACGTGACGCTCCCAAGCGACGTGTCAAGCAAAATCAGCTTTTAACAGCCTCACCTGCCATAGCCTCTCCTAGCCTATCGCTGCCCCTCCGGAGGCCGCACCTCCGCTCCACCCCCCTGGGGGATTGGTTCCTTCTGCTTATATATGCTCAGCTGTGCCACTAGCACTTTGGCTGAGCATAGTTTCTTGTTCCCTGTGCTTACCTCTCCTGTCTGCTAGATCCCTGACTTGCCTTGCCATGCCCTGTGATTTCCCGTGTACTGATCCGGCTTGCCTTTGGACTACCGCTTCTCTGGACTACTGATCTCTGCTTTCCTCGACCACCCGTCACTCTCCTACCCTGACCTTGGCTTACCTCCATCTACGATCCGGACCTCTCCGGCACAGACCTCGGCAAGTATACGACAACTCTGATCTCTCCTACCCCGACCTGGCTGCCAAGACCACTCTACATTCCGGACGCGACCCTGTGTCTGTGGCTGGTGTTTGCCCATTCCCATCTCAGTACCAGGGTCTCGTCTAGTCTGTGGTGAGCACGGCGTAACAGAGAGTCACCAATGTTCCGCCCTCTACTATAACAAAATAAAGGTGGAGTCAAAAAATTCTTGCCTATTTTTTTGTCGTTAGCTAGTATATGCCAATGCTTGAGTATGTTTGTCTTGATCATCCCTGATGCCGTGCTGTATGTACTATTCACATTGAATCAGTTGATTGCTTGTGGTTTCACAGTTGGTGCATCCTGGAATGTATCTAAAAAAGTTCAGTGAAATCTGGGGCTCAAAAATATTTTTTGCAACAAGAGACTCATTCTTTATGAAGTTTAGGATAGGATCAGGCCCATAAATATTCATGTGGAGTATGGGTTCGGGGGTATCCAAAAAATAGGTGATAAGATAACGCCTACCCGGTCACATTCAAAAAAAGATTGTGCAAAACCAAGAAAAATAAATTAATTAATATATTAGATATCCATATATCTTACTCCATGAGGTAAGTGACAATTGCTGTACAAAGTCAGAGATATAACTTGTGATGACGATGTCTGGACCTGATCGTTGTCTTCCTTTGTGCTGTCTGCAAAAATAGATGAAACAACAAACGAAAAAGCTACGACGCACCATCCAAATGATGAAGGAGGGTGACTTGGATACAAAATCGCTTTATTGGATCTGACGCAAAAAGACCAACATGTTTCGCACTTACAGCGCTTTCTCAAGGTCCCTTCTGAGCTAGCCTCCGTCGCGACTGTAAATACCCTGCTTTCCTGGCAAAAAAGACCGGTCTCCACATCATTACTCATCAGCTGGCATGCTGGTGAGTCATCACTCAGGATATAGAGCAGCATAAAAAAAACCTTAAAAAAACTTTATTAACAAGTTACATATAGACAAAGAGACAGGAGTTGCCAAATCCTTCTATATAACTCACACATTGAAACAAAGTACCTGGGAGATGGCAACACATTGTCCCTAGACAGATAAAAACATTAAAAAAAAAGGCATAGCTTCTTTGAAAAGATTGCCTTTCAACACACAACCATACAATTATAAAACAAACCATGCAGCAAAAAACTCTGTATAATGAATGAAAACATCAACCTAAAATTAAAAAATAAATAAAGTAAACTAAAAGAACCATCAAATATTAATTATCATGAATTAACAATAATAAGATGCATTAGATCAATCTGTAACACAATATAATATGAATAAGGTGAAAATAATACAAATAAACAGTTAATGCAAATACAATTTATAATGTCACAAGCATATTAAAATGTATATATAGTGCTAAACTTATTATATGCTTGTGACAGACTTTGGCACTATTGTGATCTAACTTTCACTTATCCATGAAACGAATGTTGTAAAAAATAATTAGTTGTTCATAAATCTAAATTCATAGACAAACTATATAGACCTTGGACCGTAGAGAGGCTAGCTCAGAAGGGACCTTGAGAAAGTGCTGTAAGCGCGAAACATGTTGGTCTTTTTACCTCAGATCCAATAAAGCTATTTTGTATCCAAGTCACCCTCCATCATTTGGTAGATGCGTCGCAGTTTTTTTAATTTGGAATGTATCTGTGATTGAAGCCTATCCCTCCCCCTTTACAGTATGCGATTTATGACTAAGGCTAAGGCCCCGCTCCCAGAGTCAGCGCACCCGCACTGCAGACAGGCGGTGCGCTGAGATACACAGACCGCGATATGCGGTCTGTAGGGAGCGGGAGCCGGAGCGGGAGGTGGGCGGGAGTGGGAGGCTTGACAGGGAGGGAGGGGCGTGGCTTGAGCGGAGGGACCCGCTACTCTCCCCCCCCCTCCCTCCACGGACTTGGGCTGGAGCTGGAGCTGCTGAGGGTAACTTTAAACACACACACGCAGGCACTCATACACACACACACACACACACAGGCAGGCACTCATGCACTCATACACACACACGCGCGCACACACAGGCAGGCACTCATGCACTCATACACACACACACACAGACAGAGGCAGGCACTCACGCACTCGGGCACACACATACACACACAGACAGGCACGCACGCACTCAGACACACACACAGACAGGCACTCACCTGCTTTCACTCCACACTCCTCCCCGCTCCCCGAAGCCTCTCCTCCTCCCGAAGCCTCCCCTCCCCATTGGCTCACAGCCACACCACGTGACGCGTCAACGCTAGGAAACACCATTCTCTTGTGTCTCCTAGCGGCTGACGCGCCACAGCGTGTAGTCAGCTGTGCCGTCAGGGGGGACCGGGACCGGCTCGCGAGGATTCCCCTGCTGGTGGGGAACTCGCGACATGGCCGCCCGCGCCAATGAGCGCAGCGGGACCGAGGCCTTAGGCCGCGCTTATAGTGCCGGCGACAGCGACGCAGCGTCAAAATAAAGGTATTGACGCCATCGCATGCACTTATAGAAGGCACGACGTGACGACTTGGTTGCGATCGCTGGAAGTAACTTCAATTTGATTTTTCCAGCGACTGCAGCGTAACGTCAGCATCGCCGTCGCTATAAGTGCGGTCTAAAGGTGTTAAATGGTACCTGAAAGTTAGTGATGTAAGAGTATGTGTATATATATTAATTTATAAAGCACCCAGAGTGTATACAGCGCTTCCCAAAAGGTGTGTGGAGTGGAAGTGTATACCAATGGTAGGTGTAGAAATTTAAGAGGGTGTTGCATTACTATTAATGTGTGTACTGCTGCGGCCGAGTTTATTCGAGCATTTGCCCGTTCTCGGCCGCAGCAGTTACCTGGCGCGCGCCGGAGGGTGCCGGGCGCGCGCCGAAGCAGCGGAGGAGAGGCCCGCCGATCGCGGCTTCCCCCTCTCCTCTCCGGGTCCGCCGGGTCCCCCGGAACCCCCTGCCGCCGTCCCCCACATCCCTCTGGGAGCCCTGGACGCGCGTGCAGGGGGCACAGGCACCCGATGACGCGTGACCGCGCATCGGTGATGCGCGGCACGCCGAGGGGATGCCACTTGCAAGCCGGGAAATCTCCCGGCTTGCGGAACTGGCCACACTTCAATAAAGTGTGTCGCCAGTGTAGATACTATGTGGTCCATATTGGTATATAGGGATAGAATTACATTGTACATTTGTATGTGTAAGAGACAGCTGTGTGTGCATTCATATAGTCCAGTATGTATAGACATAACCTTTAGCACTCATGGGAAGAGAGTTCTCTTGTGTCAGGGTAGTGACTCAAGTTAGTTCAGCTAACATGCTACAGATACATCTACCTACACTGGCGACACACTTTATTCGAGCTCGGCTAGTCCCACGAATTCGGGTATACCCGGGTATATTGAGGTTTGTGACTGTTTTCCGCCCGAGTATATTGGGTTATTTTCCAGGCAGGGATTGAAGCATTTTATTCCCGCTGGCTGCAATACTGCACAGTATATATATATATATATACTGCATTACAATTCATGAATTTATGCCATCTGGTAGACACGCGAAGCATTGCAGCCTATTAAATCCTAATCATTATCATTTAACAGATCAGCCGCCCGTCAGCCAGGCATGAACCCAGGCTGGGAAGGCAAACGCAACGGGGCTTGTCAGAGGTGAGGAGCGGCGCATTCCAGGTATCTGCCAGGTACATACTGGGTATTTGCTCGAATAAAGTGTGTCGGTGCAGTATATCTTATATAGAGGTATCTGTACCGTGTTAGCCGAGCTTAATAATCAAAAACGAATTGACGATACCGTTCTGTGACTAACGAAATGCTTTTATTTGTGCGAGCTTTCGAGATACACTGATCTCTTCTTCTGGCGGTGTTACAATGGATAAAGAAAAAAAGGTTTTTTCTTAAAAACAATGCATCCTGGAATGTATCTGACTGAAGCCTATCCTTCCCCCTGTGCAGTATGCGATTTATGACTTAACGTGTTAAATGGTCCCTGAATGCAGCGCTTATACAGCGTTTTACAAAAGGTGTGTGTGGGAGTATATATATATATATATATATATATATATATATATATATATATATATATATATATATATATATATATATATATATATGCAAATACAACTGTATGCTCATCTGCATGTCTTAGGCAGGTCTGCAACCCCGCCTTTCCCCATTATCACCCAGCATACAGCACTTCCAGTGCAGCAAGGGATTCTGGGAAATGACATGCAAATGAGCACACAGTGTCACTTTTTGCCTCAAAAACCATTTTTAACATGGTTCCCTATAGGCTTAAGCTCACTGCATGGTCACAGCTTTGAGCACAGCCAGGGTTAAGGTGCATACCCAGAAAACCACCCACAGACAGCCGTTTCGACCTTTATGGGTCTCATCAGTGTGGGGTTGATTTTAACTGGGTATGCATCCTTGTGATAAAGCCTAGTGGCCAGGCCTTCACCCGACTTGTACACGATGGTATCCAGGAAGGAAATCTGTGAATGACTGAACTGTGCTGTGAATCTGATGGTTGATGGAATATGATTCAAGTGTTCTATAAATTCTAACAATGCAGTCTCTGAACCATCCCATATAAGGAAGACGTCGTCTATATATCTTAGATATTTTTTGATGCATACCGCGTGTGGGGCATCATGTAGGGGTCTCCCCTTCTCACAGTTACTCAGAGTAAAAAGAATAACGTCTAATCTGGATGAATTAGAACCAGCTCTCTTGGCCATGGCGGCACGCTTCCGGGACAGGGGTTATGACCGCAAGGACATCAGCGAAGCCCTGATCAAAGTAAGGAGCATTGACAGGCAATCTCTGCTGCGACCGAGCACGAATAAACCTACGGAACAACGTTGCCATTTCATCAGCACTTACTGTACGGCGTCCAACCGCATCAAGCGCAGTATACACAAGAACTGGCATATCCTAGCGAATGACAACAAGATTGGCAAACTCTGTAAAGATCCACCACTGTTCTGCTACAAGCGAGGATGCAATTTAGGAGATATGTTGACACAAGCGGACCCAGTGGACAAGTATGGACACTCTAAAACCTGGCTCGAAAGAAAACCAGGTTCATACAGATGCCACGGTTGCACCAATTGCAGTTTCATGCAAACTGGAGCTAGTTATACCCACCCGCATAGTGGGGTACCGATTAAGATCAAGAATTTCCTAAACTGTGAGTCTCGTTTTGTCGTATATATGATCACGTGCCCCTGCGGGCTGCGCTACGTGGGGAAAACTACACGGATGCTGAAGGAGAGAATAGCCATCCATCGCTCCACGATCAGGAAAGCATTGAACAGCAAGGATGAACAGAGTGAGCTTAAATATCTGCCGGTTGCCAGACATTTTAAAGAACAACGGCACTCACTAGCCACAATGCGATGTATGCCTATATTACAGGTACTGCCACCACCCAGAGGGGGAGACAGGAACAAGTTGCTTCTGCAACAAGAGGCAAGACTAATATACGAGCTCAAGACCATATCTCCTTACGGACTAAATGAAGATCTGAAATTAGGCTTTTTTCTGTAAAAATCATATACAAATTCTGTAGTGTGAATATTTTTGGGTATAGTGATTGTTTTATTGTTACATTATCTCATTGCGCATTGTACCCGTTACGCATTTTTCTCCATCCCCCCTTCTTTCCCCCCCCCCCTCCTTTTTTTTGCATTTTTTTGCATTTTTTATGCATTTTTTTTGCATGTTTTATTCACTCATTCACTTTTGGGTGTGTAGTCACACTCGGTGTCCATCTTTTAAACAACTCACAGTCCACTATTGGTTGCATGTGGATACATCAG
The DNA here is from genome assembly GCF_040206685.1 of Ascaphus truei. Lineage (NCBI taxonomy): Eukaryota > Metazoa > Chordata > Amphibia > Anura > Ascaphidae > Ascaphus > Ascaphus truei. The sequence goes on from NC_134483.1 coordinate 264,169,371, forward strand.
CACTTTAACCATCTGTACATCTGGATGGGCTGGTTGGTACTACAGGCTTTAGCCATGCCACTTTGTAGTAGACATACATTTTTTTTCTGGGAGTCTAATATATTGATTACGGTAATTACACCAACACTCTACAAGATAGGGCTATACATATGCCATGAATTACCATGTTCCTTCTGGAATACAGTTATCTATGTTATAGACATTAACTTTATGATTTTGGTTTTATTGTGGGCCTGATTTCAGGTTCACCCATGCATTTCAAATGTTTAACCTTTGATTACTTTGTTACAGACATTGCCACTATTTGTGCTTAGTTTGCTACTGCCATCTTTATTGTGCCCATGTTTCCGTTTCAGTTCTGGCCATTACGCAGTTTGAGCAACAGCCTCATGCTCTTTAATACTGCTTGCGCTATTTGCGCAGCGTTGCGCATGCGCATTAGCACGGATACACGCATACCCTCTGCTGCAGTAGTCAGGGACGCGTTCGGGTTGTCAGCAGCACACTGCGCATGCGCGGTTACGCTCCACGGCGCGCATTGTATGAGAATCACCCGCTCTCCATGCACAACAGGTTGGGGAAGTGTTTAGACCCAACGGACGCGCTGCCAATATGCGATTTATGATTGACTGCCCGTTACACCCTGACCACTGCTCCCTGGACAATGTGCATGCTTTGCAGGACCATTTGCATTAACGTATTCATTTACGGGCATGCTTTGTAACATCCACAGTATGTATCTCCAAGCACTGATGGCGAGTTGCTGTTCAGGCTATGCATTTTATATGTATTTTAACCATTTATGCGCATTTGAATATCATTAGATGTTTCAAGTAGTCATGGTTACGTAAACAGGATGCACTGTGATGTCATTATGTTGTTATCAAGGTTTGATCATGTGACTAGGTACACATATGCATAGATCAGGTTCTCTCATTGGTGCGTACCAGTATCAGTATGTTGGATTGGCTGTTTAGAAATGTGGGTTGTATCTGGGATTACAATTTGGAGTTCATGATTGTTTTCAGGTGTTTTTTAGTATGTGTTAAGGGGTATATATGGGTGCTTGTGTTAGTCTGTAGTTGCACTGCCCTGAGGAAGGTCCCGTTGGGAGGACCGAAACGTTGGCGGCCTTGTGTTACTGAATACACTTTTTTGATACCATACCTGCAGTGTGCTGTCTCTTTTTGGCTATCAGGATCCCCTGGTCTCCATATGTCTACATACTCTCTATGGGACAAGCATCTGCCTCCTGCAACAAAACCGTGAGTGCTAATCTCCATACCTGACTATATATATATATATATATATATATATATATATATATATATATATATACAGTGTTCGACAATTATATACATTTACTCGCCCGGGGCGGGTGGATTTAACCCCCGGGCGAGTAAATATTGGCCCAAGCAGCACACATGTATTTTTTAAATTTCCCGCGCTCGCGCTGCTGCTTTTCCCGCGCTCGCGCTGGAGAAAAAAAAAAAAAAGCCGGAGGCGGGTTCATGTTGTTGGGGGAGATTACCCCGCCTCCGGCTCTCTGAGCAGTGGCCTCCCTTCTCAGCGCTTCCACTCCTCCCCCTTCCGGCAGCCAGCCCTTCCACGCCTGTCTGCCTCAGGCCCCTGCAGGGCCATCTGTCGCCCCCCCCCCTCCCTCCCATCGGGCCATCTGTCACCCCCCCATCCCAACCATCGGGCCATCCTCCCCCCCCTCCCACCCATCGGGCCATCCTCCCCCCCCCTCCCACCCATCGGGCCATCCTCCCCCCCTCCCATCGGGCCATCCGCCCCCCCCTCCCATCGGGCCATCCGCCCCCCCCTCCCATCGGGCCATCCGCCCCCCCTCGTATCGGGCCATTCGCCACCCCCCCCTCCCATCGGGAAATCCATCAGCCCTGCTCTTCTCCTGCTCTGATGGCCAGCTCAGATGTTAGCAGGGGAAATCCCCTAAACGGAGCTACTCCCTGCTCTAAGCAGGGGAAATCCCCTAACCGGAGCTACTCCCTGCTCTAAGCAGGGGAAATCCCTCACCCGGTGCTGCCCCCGCTGCCATGTGCGACCCCTCCTGCCGTGCAGGTGAGTGTGTGTGTGTGTGTGTGTGTGTGTGTGTGTGTGTGTGTGTGTGTGTGTGTGTGTGTGTGTGTGTGTGTGTGTGTGTGTGTGTGTGTGACAGACTGTGTGTGTGTGTGTGTGTGTGTGTGTGTGTGTGTGTGTGTGTTTGTCTGTCTGAGTGAGAGTGAGTGTCTGTGTGTCTGTGAGTCACCCTCTCTCTCTCTCTCTCTCTCTCTCCCTCTCCCTGTGTCACCCTCTCCCTCTCTCTGTGTCTCCCTCTCCCTGTGTCACCCTCTCCCTGTGTCACCCTCTCCCTGTGTCACCCTTTCCCTGTGTCACCCTTTCCCTGTGTCACCCTCTCCCTGTGTCACCCTCTCCCTGTGTCACCCTCTCCCTGTGTCACCCTCTCCCTGTCACCCTCTCCCTCTCCCTGTGTCACCCCCTCCCTCTCCCTGTGTCACCCTCCCTCTCCCTGTGTCACCCTCCCTCTCCGTGTCACCCACCCTCTCCCTGTTTCACCCACCCTCTCCCTCTCCCTGTGTCACCCTTTCCCTGTGTCACCCTCTCCCTGTGTCACCCTCTCCCTGTGTCATCCTCTCCCTGTGTCACCCTCTCCCTGTGTCACCCTCTCCCTCTCCCTGTGTCACCCTCCCTCTCCCTGTGTCACCCTCCCTCTCCCTGTGTCGCCCTCTCCCTCTCCCTGTGTCACCCTGTCCCGCTCCCTGTCACCCTCCCTCTCCGTGTGTCACCCTCTTCCTCTCCCTGTGTCACCCTCTCCCTCTCCTTGTGTCACCCTCTCCCTCTCCCTGTGTCACCCTCTCCCTCTCACCCTCTCCCTGTGTCACCCTCTCCCTGTGTTACCCTCTCCCTGTGTCACCCTGTCCCGCTCCCTGTCACCCTCCCTCTCCGTGTCACCCTCTCCCTGTGTGACCCACCCTCTCCGTCTCCCTGTGTCGCCCTCTCCCTCTCTCTGTCACCCTCTCCCTCTCTCTGTCACCCTCTCCCTCTCTCTGTCACCCTCTCCCTCTCTCTGTCACCCTCTCCCTCTCTCTGTCACCGTCTCCCTCTCTCTGTCACCCTCTCCCTCTCTCTCTCTGTCTCCCTCTCCCTCTCTCTGTCTCCCTCTCTGTCTCCCTCTCCCTCTCTCTGTCTCCCTCTCTCTGTCTCTGTCTCCCTCTCTCTGTCTCCCTCTCCCTCTCTGTCGCACTCTCTTCTTCGCTCTCTCTGCCGCACTCTCTCTTTGTCTCTCATTCTCTCAGTGTGTGTGTCTCTCATTCTCTCTCTTTCTCCGTGTGTCTCTCTTTCTCTCTCTTTCTCTGTGTGTCTCTCTTTCTCTGTGTGTGTGTGTGTGTGTGTGTGTCTGTCTCTCTCTGTCTGTCTCTCTCTGTGAAGCGCCGACGTCCAGACACTGGTAAAGGACTTCAGGAAACTAGTCATTCACATCTGGCTTTTATTTCTAGATCTGACATTGACACACACACACACACCACACACACACACACCACACACACACACACACACACACACACACACACACACACACACACACACACACACACACACACACACACACACACACACACACACACACACACACACACGTCTAATTGTAGTATAATGTAATACAATAAATACATTTATGTCAAAAATGAATGTTGTTCTGACTAGGAATTTATTAAATGTATTTTATTTATATATTTTATTTTAAAGCGGGGTTGGGGGCGGGACTAGGGGCGGAGTTGGGGCGGGACTAGGGGTGGAGTTGGGGGCGGGACTAGGTGGCGAGTAGATTTTTTGGTTGGGCGAGTAGATTTTTGGGTGATTTGTCAAACACTGTATATATATATATATATATATATATATATATATATATATATATATATGAAAAAGAGAAGAGAAAGTGCACGCCCGATAGCGTAAAAAAGTACTTTTATTGATGGGAAAAGGGAAGGAGGGGGAAGAATCTCACTCACAAGTGTGGGTATAAAATAGGCAATTTGTGAATCAATGTCACCACCAACAAACTATCCCAGCGTCTGTAGTCCACAAATGAGTTCTTATTCCATGGACTCAGAAGACACCAGTCCGCCAAGAAGCCCAATAAGCCTTTACAATGTCCGCAGGAGTTGCAAATGCAGCAACAGTAAAGCCTCTGTGTTTGAACCACCACGAATCTGCTCCGTGTGTGACCGGCTAGTCGCGCAACTGCGTGATGACAATGTCCGTGCGTGATGATGCACCCTTAAATGGTCCCTGAATGTTAGTGATGTAAAAGCATGTGTTTGTGTGTAAATATAAATTTATAAAGCGCCCAAAGTGTATACAGCGCTTTACAAAAGGTGTGTGTGGGAGGTGTGTATGTATATTTATATGTGTATATATATATATATATATATATATATATATATGTGTGTATATATGTATATATATATATATATATATATATATATATATATAACAAAAGAAGAAATATATTAGCGCCAACCTATCACTATATAAAATCTCTATAGAGTAAAAATATAAATAAAAGTGAAATGGAAAATGTTATTACAAATAAAAGTAAAAAACCTATGCTAAGCACAGTGGATGTAGTAAAAAAATTTTTTTAAATAATGAACCTATAAAATACATAATAAAATATCAAAAAAGAAAATGTCCAGAAAAATATATGTAAAAGATATACAAATCCCAAAATGTTCCAATTGCTATCCAAAAGAGTCTCTGCAGCCCGAATGAAGGGAACACCACTTCCTTAAGATATCTACAAAAACACAGAAAAAACAGGCGCACTCATAGCGTAAAATTGTATAACAATAAATTTATGGAGTAAGGGATAAAAATGCACACTCACAAACAAAGCTGAAAAAAATGCGTTTTTGAGTACAACTCAGCCCGTTAAGACGCAGGAACCCAAGGAGGAGGACTTCGTTGTGATGTCCGTGGTGTGTCTTGCCACAATAATGTAGATGAGTGCAAATAAAATATATAACCTGGACAGTAGGCTCCACAGCAATCACTACGCGTTTCGTCTCAAGCGAGACTTCATCAGGAAGGGATCATCTACATTATTGCACTCCTGCTGCTTTGCTAGCATTTTGCTACCAGCCATTCAGACATTCAAGTTCCTGTTTACACTGTGAACTCTCCCCGGCTGAAACCTCGCTGACATCATTGAGTTCACGCGAGACTCTATTCAGTGTATGCTCTGTGTAGCACCGGAGAGAGGGGAAGGCGGCGTCCCTCGTGGCTTTCGGTCCCTGCCAGGACTTAGAGGGGCTATTGTGGCAAGACACACCGCGGACATCACACCGAAGTCCTCCTCCTTGGGTTCCTGCGTCTGAACGGGCTGAGTTGTACTCAAAAATGCATTTTTTTCAGCTTTGTTTGTGAGTGTGCATTTTTATCCCTTACTCCATAAATTTATTGTTATACAATTTTACGCTATGAGTGCGCCTGTTTTTTCTGTGTTTTTGTATATATATATATATATATATATATATATATATATATATAGCAAATGGAAATATTACTGTATGCTCATGAGCATACAGTACAGTAATATTTCCATTTGCTATATGCTTTGCTGTGGAGGGGTTTTGTCACTTTTTTTTTTACCCACCATAACTTAACTAAGTATATATATTATCTTCAGTATCAACAATTATGACTTTTTGAGTCTTACATTATTTTAAAATCTATACCAAATAAACGTTAATTTTTAAACTAACATAATTATTCATTTTCTATTGGTCATGTGAGTGCAGCATACATTGCTTTTCTCTCCTGTTATTCTTGATATGTGCACCACATTTATTATTGTTGATTACACATTGTTTATTATTGTTGATAACACATACCCATTTAAAAGCTGAGAAAGGAGTGTCCTTCGGCTAGTGTTTACCAGGTGCATTATTAACTCTATTTTAATAGAGTTCAAAGACTAGGCCAATATATAGGGAGCAACCAACAGAATGTGAAGGGGTAATAAACACACACACCGTTTTCATCAAATAACAACAATAGAATTCAATCATTTTTATAAAACAAATAAAGTAAGTGATTTAATTTCACAAATATGTTCACACTTGTCTGGGTAGAATGAAGAATTGCACATGCAAAGAGAAGCAGTCAATGATTCAAGCATAAAGTTACAAGCATCGCAACTAGACTAAAATGGCAATTTCTACTTAATTATTTTTTCTTAGGCAAAGTGAACCATGGGAAAACATGACTAAGTTTAGGATCCTCTGCTACTTTCATTGTGTCCTGAAGGTGCGTCTAAAAATATGTTGAGTGATAACTTCAAAACAAAGTCTAGTGTATGCACTCACTATAAATCAATCATAAATAGAACTTCATGAGTCCCATAATATGTTAATGAACCATATATAAATTGAGTCTGGGTATAGTCAGCAGCTTTGGTATGCAGGTGTGCAAAAATGACTGTGGACTAGTCCATTGGAAAGAGAACAGGAGATAAAGACTTTGAATATGAGCAACTGGTAAGGGAAAGCACAACAGAGGAAAAGTAAGTTGCCTCTGAAGCTCCGATATCCCGGTGCAGAGTATGGCACCTCTGAATGGTTCACCTTCTCCTGCTTCGGTCTCTAGTGTCACGGTGTAGAGTGTGGCAGCTCTGGATAAATCACTGTCTCCTGGTCCGGTCTTGAACGTCGTGGTGCGGAGTGTAGCAGCTCCGATTGAATCACCTATTCTGAGGCCAGAGTCATGTGTGGTATGAATAGCCCAGATAGCTTCAACTCATTCCTGTTACAAGCACAACAAGATCTTTGTCTTTCTTCACTTTATTGGGGAAAGCATAGATTCACAAAGGCACTTGTGGATGATGGTGTTGTGAGAGAATGTCTCTATAGTGAGTGTGCTTGATAGTAGGGAAAGGTGAAAAGGATAAGGCCTTGCCAGTAGAGAGATAACAGGAACGTACTCACTCAGCCAATGTTGGAAGTAAAAGGAAGTGTGAGGGAATTCTGGGTAGCAGGAATAGTCTTGGGACAGACTATCCTGAAACAAACAAGAGGGGAGGGCAGAATAGCCCATTCTGAGAAGAATCTCAGAGGTTGCTGTAGCAACTCACTGGCTACCAGAAGGGGGGTCAGGCAGAAATGTAATTCTTGTTCCATGATACTCCCCGTCTGGTATCTGGAAATACCACTATATAACTGAAATATGTGGAACATATGTGCAATGCATAACAAAGATAACATCACATTCTCAAACAATGCAAGAGTCCATGTCCACATAGCGATGTGACACCGGCCTATATCACTGGTTTCAAAGTCCCTTGGCCAAGGTTCTTTGGCAAAGGATGCAGGGTAGATGCACAGCTCCAGCTTAGCTGGTTGCACCACAATGTCTTTGTGTAAAAGTCTCTGGCACTGTTTTCTTTTAGCTTTGTGAGAGAACAGTCCTTTTGTCTCTGTAGTTTAACCTACAGAGTGCATCCTCTTGTAGGTATGCCAGTCGTGGTAGCCTGTCACTCTATCACCTGGCATTTGGCAGAAGGAGATAGCGTTTGGCTCCTTGCTGAAGCGGAGCAACACTCCTGGAAGACTGGTTGTCGAGTCTAGTCCAGTAAAGAGGGCGTCGTTCAGGGAGACTCCCTGGAGCTGAGTGCTGGGGCTGAACACTACCCGGATTTGATTGGGTTCCTGAGGGTGTTAGACCCCAGATGATTGGAGGTACCAGCATTCTTCACCTTCCTTCATTAGAGGTGCTGGCTATGCGTGGCCGGTAAGGTATATCCTCTGGATGAAGACCACAAAGTTGTTTTTGGTCTCCGGTTCCCTTTGTAGGTCACAGCGGTGCGAAGTGAACCTAGAGATGGCATGTTCTCCATTGTTGGGGAGGCGCCATCTTGGCGAACGGAATGGTAGCGGGTTCACCCAACCGCCCGGTCCATCTTTGACGAGCTCCTTGACCGTTAACCTCAGGAATCCTCTATCTTCCATCGATGCTTTTTGCTTGTCGTCGTCACTTGTGGTCTGGAACGCTGTGCACCCTAAGTCATCGGTGAATTCCTCTTGCACGAGAACGTCTCCACGTATTTTGGTGATACGCCTTTGTGTCTCTTTGTTGACTGCCCTCAGGAGGTTGTTTTCTCCCTGGCATGACGAAGAAAAGTCTCTTTTGTCCTTGTAAATCCTTTTGTGAAATGTCTCTGCAACTGTCTCCTTTTATGTGTGTGAAAGAATAATCTTTTTGCCCCTGTGGTTTCACCTGCAGGGTGAAATCCTTTGCGGCTATTCCAGCCGTGGCAGCTGGCTGCTTTGTCGCTTGATATTCTGTGGAGAGGAATGGCTGTACGTCTCAGCTGTGTCATTGCTCTCAGGAGGACTGTCTGATTGTTTCTTTTCTTTTGGGAGATCCTTTTGTCGGTCACCTTCAGGGGGTTACTTTCTTCCTTCGGAGGAGTCGACTCATCATCCTTGGTTGTCTGACCCACTAAGCATCCTAGGCCATTGTCACGACCCCCTGATGTGAGGATGTTTTTGTTGATCTCAGTATGACCTTGTCTCTTCTCTTCACTTGGCCCTCCTGTCACTTGAAGATGGCCAAGACATGGTTCAGAGAGGTATGTGTCCACATTCTGTTATCACCGTTCTGCGGGCGTCAACATAGTCTTATCCGTGCCCTTTGTCAGTGCACGCGTTGCCCACTATCACCCATCCTAGGTCAAGTCTTTGGGCGTATGGTGCGTTGTGGGGTCCGTTACGCTGTTTACGGACTTTATGTACCCTCAAGATGTCCCTACTGAGCAGCAGCAAGATCTTGGCGCCTTGTTCTACCGGTGGGATGTAGTTGGCTATTCCTCTGAGGTGCGGGTGATGGCATGCCACGTCTGGTGTGGGAATCTCATCCCTGTTTGCGGCCATGTGGTTGCACTCGATGAGTGTGGGGAGAGCTATCTTCACTCTGTTATCCACTGAACGTATGACGTAACCGCTTGCTCTTCTCCATGTTGTCTCGGTTGACCCTGCACAGGTTCTGAGGTTGTAGGGTGAGGCATTGTCTTGTGAGTTGAATAAGTTGAAGAATTCCGGCTTCGCCAATGATCTGTTACTTTAATCGTCGTGGATTGCGTACATCCGAATAGCCTTCTCAGGTTGTCCCTGGGGGTGCACTGCGACAAGGCATATTTTGGAGCAGGACATTTTGTCACTTCCTTTTCCGCAAACCTCGGTGCACTGAGACGCGACAGATGTTGGCTCTCCTTCTCCTTCCTCCCTGCCATGCTCCGCTACGGAGGATGGGTTGTTGAGTTGGTGGAGTGTCAGCACCTCTGGATGTAGAGATGTTATGTGCTTATCACTTTTGCACACTGCACATTTGATGGCCCCTTTACAGTCCTTGGCTAGGTGAGTCGTGGAATCGCAGCTCCTGAAGCAAACTCCGAATTCTCCGAGTAACTTCTTGCGTTCCTCTAGGGACTTCATCCTGCACCCAAAGCACCTGTTAAGTGGGTGTGGCTTCTTGTGTATGGGACATTCCCTGTGTTGGGTCCCTTGGTTTCTCGTCTCCGGCGACCGACTGATCGGGAGTAGTTTGGGTCGTGGGGAACACGTCTGTCCTGTGGACCGAGATGGGTGTTTGAGTGTTACCGTATCTCGCCACTAGTCTCTCATTCCTCAGGCTGCTTGCACTGTGTGGGGTTTGCGCACCCAAGATGAAACTGGGATCGTTCCTTGTCCTTGCCGCTTCGCGGATGAAGCTCAAGAAGAATGAGAATGGGGGAAGGCGACTTGCTTCTCCCTTTTGTATTTGGAGCCTTGTGAAATCCACCTTTCTTGGAGGTTGTAAGGTAGCTTCTCCAAGATGGGTCTCACTCCTCGAGCCGAGTCTAGGACGTTGAGACCTTTTAAGGAATGGTCTTTCCTTGCAAACTCCAGCTCTTGCAGCAGGTCCCCGAACTCTCGTAACTTCGATTAGTCTTTAGCTGTGATCCTGGGAAAGCTGCGACTCTCTTGAAGAGCGAATCTTCGACTGCTTCGGGGCTACTGTAGCACTCTTCTAGCCTTTCCCATACTAGGTCAAGACCTACTTGGGGGTGGTTCGCATTTGCTGCCCCGAGTCTCTTCGTGTGTTCCATGGATTCTTTTCCCAGCCATTTGGCTAGCAGTCTGAGTTCTTACCTATCTGAGACGTCCAGGATCTTGATTGCGTCCTTGAACGCGAACTTCCACATACGGTAGTTCTCGGGACGGTCGTCAAAGTTGGTAAGTCCTGTTTGTACGAGGTCACGCCGGATCATGTACTTGGCCATGTCTGTCAGGCCTGAGGCATTGGCGTGTTGGTCACGTTCTGAGGTAGTTGCTGGGAGGGTCCATGCGGTCGCCTCTTTCCTGGCGTGGATGCGTGATGACTGCTGGTCCATGTGAGGGGCTGTGTTTTACCGTGTGGGTGTACCTGGATTGCGAGCCTGTTGTAGTGCATCCGTGTGCGCGCTGGCATGTGGATCACTGTTGCGGCTGTGGCTGTCCCAGGTAGCGTGTACCCTTAAAGGAACAGCATCTTCTCCACATGGACCTAGCAAGTCTTCGGTGTCTGCGGTATCGCTCCCTTCATGTTGAGATGGTACGCTGGTGTTTACACTGAAGAGGCTCCTTACGTAGTATTCGGTGCGTTGGACTGGATCCTCTGAGGCTATCAGTCTGTATGGTTGCTCCCCGCCATCCTGTTGCGCGGCTGCTTCTAGGACTTCAGCTTGGGCTATGGCGGTGGCGGCTTCCTTATCTTGATTAAGTGCCTCTAGTTCTGCATCAAATTCGGCTTTGCTATGTGTAGTGGCTGCGGCGGTAGCAGCGGCGGCAGTAGCGGTGGCTGTCTGCTCCTCTTCTTCTATGCGCGCTCTTTCTGCCCTTACGGCTGCCTCTCTCCGACCATTTTCGGCCCTGGCACGTGCGGCCTCTGCGGTGGCTCGTGCCTTGGTGGCGCTTGTGCTTGCGCTGGATGCGTTAGATTGCGCTGATCTTGATGAATGCCTGGATGTGCTGGAGCGCTGTGATGCAGTTTCCAGCAAAATGTCTTTTCTCTGGTCTTCGGCCTCAGTGATAGTGGTCTGCACGAAGCCGTCGCGCTCCAGGTCAGTTGCCTCCTGCTGGTCACGTTCGCTGAGGCTTTCTTCCGTGTTGATTCTTTTCAGGTAGGCGAGATATGTTTGTGAGAGCATTTGGTAGCGTTTGTGACTTGACCTCAATTGTGCTATCGCTTGCCTAATCTGTTTCTCCTGATTGCTAGTACTTGCAACGTTACATATTTCACGACCAGTGTCCTCCCAGGCCTTCTCTAGTTTAGCGCGGTGCGCTTCAATGTCATTCTCATATTTTTCGCTGGCCTTTTGTGTCAGTGTGACTGTACGTTTAGGCCTTGCGTCTGCCTGCGCCTGATGCAGTTGCGCAGCGGTCTCTGTGTCTGAGTGGTCACTCTCCTGCATGGTGTCTGGTGGGGATCTGAGTTCTGCCATGCTGTAGGTGTGTGTAGGCCTTTAGCCAGTGCGTGTGGTCTGTTACCTGCGTCAGCGATGGGCGACTGTCTCAGATGATGCCGAGCGGTGTCCTGAAGCGTTCAGTGTAGGGGTGGCTGTGGTCACAGGTGTCCGGTGGCTCTGACCCGTGTCCTGGTGGGTGTCCGGTAGCATGGCCCTTGATGGCGCTAACCGTGGGGACGTGCTCAGGGGTAAGTGAGATGGTAGCTCCTCACTATGGAGCTGTGCAGAGGGTGAACTCAAACAGAAAAAGGCAATCAAAGTTCTGTGTAAGATGCACTCTCTGACTGCAGCGCTGCTGTCTTGAGTGTAGGTTGCAGACTGTGTGCGGTGTAAGCTGCTTGCTGTACTGCTAGAAGTAGTGTAAGCTGCTTGCTTGTACTGCTGCAGGCTGTGTGCAGTGTAAACTGCTTTCTGTTAGTAAGGCTTTGCTGTAGAAAGTCTGTGCTCTTTGGTATAAAGCCTGCTGCCCTGTCTGGCAGTGTAAAGCTGATTGCTTGTCCTGGGGTGCAGAGACTATTCTGTATAGCATAAGGGTTATGAGTAGCAGTTCCTGTGTATATCTCCAAGACACACGGTCTCCTTTTCACTATTCTGAGGCCAGAGTCATGTGTGGTATGAATAGCCCAGATAGCTTCAACTCATTCCTGTTACAAGCACAACAAGATCTTTGTCTTTCTTCACTTTATTGGGGAAAGCATAGATTCACAAAGGCACTTGTGGATGATGGTGTTGTGAGAGAATGTCTCTATAGTGAGTGTGCTTGATAGTAGGAAAAGGTGAAAAGGATAAGGCCTTGCCAGTAGAGAGATAACAGGAACGTACTCACTCAGCCAATGTTGGAAGTAAAAGGAAGTGTGAGGGAATTCTGGGTAGCAGGAATAGTCTTAGGACAGACTATCTGGAAACAAACAAGAGGGGAGGGCAGAATAGCCCATTCTGAGAAGAATCTCAGAGGTTGCTGTAGCAACTCACTGGCTACCTGCTCACAGGCAGAAAGGGCAACATGTTGATACATCACACAGGCACGGTGTGTGTATGTGGAACAAATGCCTGCAGCTGAACTTAATGAGCTGACAAGCAGAAGGGGGGTCAGGCAGAAATGTGATTCTTGTTCCATGACATCACAGTTGCAGAGTCCTGTCTCCAATGTCACGGTGCAGAGTACAGCAGCTCCAGATGAATCACCGTCTCCTGTTTACCTATCGAGTATAAGTCCCATGTGTCGAGCCTGCACAGCTGCTTTGCTTCTCACCAATCGGGATTCAGGAAGCAAAGAAGTAGCAGGGGATATGGTGGACTGCGTACTCATTGAAAAAGCACAACAACCCACCGGGCGCGTATAAAAATATATTTTTTATTGGACTACATAATAATGAAAAACATGATAAGGACAAAACAAGGTAATATCACTCCCACGTGTTTCACGCTTAGACAGCACTTTTTCAAGGAGTATGATGTTCACCCTGATGACTGCCATTGAGTATCAAACTGCAGTAGTAAATACTGTATGTTGCATCAGAAATATCTATTTCAGATATAAGGTAAACAACATAATGCATGATTTTGCAGCGTTTTGGTTTTCTCAGGCTTTCCACATTTCACTACAGTTTTATCTTCTAGATATATGGTGTACTCTAATTGGATGACTTGGCTGTCTAGGAAACACTGGACCTAATCTCAATATGTCAATTCAAGATACAGTATATATTTATACTTTATATTTATACCCCAACAAGATTTATACTGTTTGCACTTACCAGAATGCCCTCCTCCTGTCTCTGTACGTTCTCCCTACCAATTAGATTGTAAGCTCTTCAGAGCAGGGACTCCTCTTCCACAATGTTACTTTTATGTCTGATGCACTTATTCCCATGATCTGTTATTTGTTATTTATATGATTGTAAAGTGTATTACTTCAAGTCTGTTTCTCTGTTGTCTCTACAACGAAATTCTTCAATGTTTGGGAGTCATTCACATCCATTTGATATATTCAATAAACCAGGTATAATCAAAGTTTATTTAGGACTCATTTATGTTTAATCTGCTTACTGTTACTTTCCCATTATATTTGATATATTTTCAAGGATGTTAGTTGTAGTAAAATTAGGTGCATTTTGCAAACTTTTTTTTGCATTTGATAAAATGTGTAGTACTGTAAATGTATGGGCTTGCCTGATTTTTAAATGCTTATAATTTGCTATAACAGTCTAATAATGATAAATTATATTTTAAATAACCATTTACAGGCATAATGAATTACCAATGCTCCAAAGAAATTCCAATTACAGTTAAAATAACTTGCAAAGAGTTGGTATTTGCCCTTAATAAAAACGAGTGGCCTAAGGCTGCGCTTATAGTGCTGGCGATGGTGACGTGACGTCGCTTCAAAACAAATGCATTGAATCTGTACCATGCGCTTATAGTAGGCGCGAACGAGCGACCGAGCGACCGAGCGACGTGAATCTCTGTAGTCAATAGAATTTGATTTTTACAGAGACAGTCTCATCATGTGACAGGCTGTAACCAATCAGAGAGCTTCTGATGCAGGGAGAGGGGGAATGTATCTGTGTGTGTGTGTGTGCAAGAGAGGGGGTATGTGTGTGTATGGGATTGTGTGTGTGTGTGTGTGTGTGTGTGTGTGTGTGTGTGTGTGTGTGTGTGTGTGTGTGTGTGTGTGTGTGTGTGTGTGTGTGTGTGTATTGTGTGTGTGTGATTGTGTGTGTGGGGGGAGATTGTGTGTGTGTGATTGTGTGTGTGTGGGATTGTGTGTGTGTGTGTGTGTGTGTGTGTGTGTGTGTGTGTGTGTGTGTGTGTGTGTGTGTGTGTGTGTGTGTGTGTGTGTGTGTGTGTGTGTGTGTGATTGTGTGTGTGCGGAGTGGGGGTTGTGTGTGTGTGTGTGTGTGTGTGTATGTGTGTGGGATTGTGTGATTGTGTGTGTGTGTGATTGTGTGTGTGTGGGATTGTGTGTGTGTGGGGGGGATAGTGTGTGTGTGGGATTGTGTGTGTGTGGGGGGGATAGTGTGTGTGATTGTGTGTGTGATTGTGTATGTGTGGGATTGTGTACGTGTGTGATTGTGTGTGGATTGTGTGTGGATTGTGTGTTTGTGTGGATTGTGTGTTGGGGGTTGTGTGTGATTGTGTGTGATTGATTGTGTGTGATTATTGTGTGTGATTGATTGTGTGTGTGGGAGGGGGGAGTGTGTGTGCGATTGTGCGATTGTGCGTGGGATTGTGTGTGTGATTGCGGAATTGTGTGTGTGATTGTGTGATTGTGATTGTGTGTGATTGATTGTGAGCGTGTGATTGTGTGTGTGTGAGATCAGGGCCGCCAACAGAAATCATGGGGCCCAGGACAAAAGAAAGGAGCAGCCACCCCCCCCCCCCCAACCCATAGCGCACCTACCACGGAAATGTTTTTAGCGCGTAACTTTTACTTAACCCCCAATACATATAAAAATACATCCCAACCCCCCCCCCCAATACATCTAAAATATACCCCACTCCCCCCAATACACATACAAATATACCCCACTCCCCCCCAATACATCTACAAATATACCCCACTTCCCCTAATGCATCTACAAATGTACCACACTCCCCCTAATACATCTACAAATATACCCAACCCCCCCCAATACATCTACAAATATACCCCACTCCCCCCAATACATCTACAAATATACCCCACTCCCACCCAATACATCTATAAATATACCCCACTCCCCCCCAATACATCTACAAATATACCCCAACTACCCCAATACATCTGAAAAATACCCCAACCCCCCCCAATACATCCAAAAAATACCCCAACCCCCCCCCATACATATATAAAACACACCTCCAATACATATAAAAACCAGGCTTACCTTGGGGATAATCTCAGGTCGAGCTGGAGGCTGCAGGGGGGGGGGGGGGGCAGTGTGGTGGTGGTGGTGGGGGCCGGTGGCTGGCAGGGGGGGGGGGGGCGGTGGCTGGTGGGACTGTGGTGGGCCGGTGTCTGGCAGAACTGCGGGGGGGGCCGGTGGGTGGCGGGACTGCGGGGTGGCGGTGGGTGGGGGCCTGGCGGCTGGCAGGATTGCAGGGGGCTGGCGGTGGCAGGGGTCCGGTTGCAGGTCACAGCAGTTGCTGCCGGCCCTGCTCCGCTGCAGGCACCTCTCAGTCCCATAATGTCTGCTCTTCGTGAAGAAGAAGGATGGATCGCTAAGACCCTGTATCGACTTTCGCGGACTCAACAAAATCAAGGTAAATAATCAGTACCCCCTTCCCTTAATCTCTGAACTTTTCGATCGTCTCCAAGGAGCCTCTATCTTCTCCAAGCTCGATTTAAGAGGGGCCGGCCTATAACCTCATTCACATAAGGGAGGGGGACGAGTAGAAAACTGTGTTTAATACGCGATCTGGACATTATGAGTATCTAGTAATGCCCTTTGGTTTATGCAATGCTCCTGCCGTCTTTCAAGAGTTCATGAACGACATCTTCCAGGATGTATTGGGAACATTTGTTATCGTATACTTGGATGACATTCTCATTTTTTCTAAAAACTTCCCAGCTGATTTCCGCGCTGCCGAGAGACCTGGCACTGGGTACAGCGTTTTATTATTGGGGGTGTATTTTTATATGTATTGGGGGGTTGGGGGTGTATTTTTATATGTATTGGGGGGTTAAGTAAAAGTTGTGTGCTAAAATTTGGTTTTCTGTGGTAGGTGTGCTATGGGTGGGGGTGGAAGGGGGGGGCTGCTCCTTTCATTTGTCCTGGGCCCCATGATTTCTGTTGGCGGCCCTGATGGTGTGTGTCTGTGTGTTTGTGTGTCTGTGTGTCTGTCAAGTGAAACACACTATATGAACAACTTTAAAATAGTAAATTATCCCGTATTTTAAAGTAAAAGTACTGTAAATTCAGCATACAAACAGAAATTCCTCTCCATTTCAGCCTTCCCCCTTGCTCTTGTCCCCGCCCCTCTGCCTTCCATCACTCCCCTTGTAGCAAGAGACGTCTCCCAAACTCAAATTACAACTTTCGTTGGGCTACGGAGACGGGAGACGCCATCCGTAGCCGTAGCTGGAACTATAAGCGCAGCCTAAGTCATATAGGAGAAGGGCATCATTTTTTTCCTTTAAAGTGACAGGGCAACCGGTGCATTTTAGTTGCTACTATGTTTTGAACTGATTATTATAGTAACTTGTCATATGCAATATTTTTAGGTAAATGAAAAAGGCAGTTTCATGTCATAGTTTAATATTTATATTATTCAATAATAGTGTAAGCACTCTCCTGACCGTAATGAATGAAGCATACTGTATGTTTCAAACTATCATATCGTAAAAGAATAAATGAAACTTAAAACCCTGAGAAATTGCACAACTAAAAAATTAGACATATGAACAATGAGTCATAATGAAAGAGCAGTGGTATCCAGTGCTGCTTCAGTTGTTCTGCAAAAAAAAAGCAGAAAGAATAAACCAGGCCTGCTGTTATAATCATATTGGTAAAAAAAAAAAAAAACATTTATAAAATGCATGGCAAAGTATGGTAGTCATTTATAGGTGAAGGTTTTGATTTGTTCCTTGTAGATCTGCTACAGATTTGTGCTTAATACACATCTGCTTCATGGGTGGTTGAACATTAGTGGTTGAAGTGCATTGCCAAATCTACCCATAGTACATCTGATTGAAAGACAACATTCTGCTAATCAGTTTAATAATACATTTTAGAGAGCGGTTTTAAAGCAATCAAAGTACTTTAAAAATATCCAGCAATGTTTTATCACATTAGAAATCATACAATACACATTAAACATGGCACAAGGCAGGACAGAAAAGGCAATGCAGACAGTATACAAGGATCAATTGAATGGTGACATAAAAATTATATCATTCTGTAGGTAGAGGGTCACTAATAATTTGTAAACGTAAACGGGGAAACAAAGCTTTATGAAGCAATGGTTTATGTTGCAAATACAGTATAATGTCTAACACATTTCACTATATACAGATGTAGCGCTATTTACTTTCTCCATGAGTCCCACGTGGAGCAGATAGAGTGCAATCACCTCACGGCTAACCTCTCTCATGACCCAGAGAACAGTGGATTTGACTGAAGGATTAATGCAGCGGAGGTCCCTGCTTCTGAATTGGACACCAGCTGTGTTATTCCTACCAGGCCATGACCAGTCTGTAAGAGCTGCTCAGAGAGATCAGAGAGAAGTAGCCCCTCTGGCTCCCCGCACAGCTCTTATAGTAGATCTCCCTATTTGTATTATTTATAACAAAAGGGAGATCTGCTGTAAGAGCTATGCAGGGACACAGGGAGAGGGACTGCTTCTCTCTGATATCTGTGCAGCTCTTAGACTGGTTGCGGCCCAGTAGTATTAACACAGCGGGAGTCCCCGTTGCTTTAATATCTTCAGGACAGCAAACATTACTGGCTTTGCCAGCGCAGGGGCTGCGTTTGGGCTCCGTTCATCAGCACTTTTCCTCGCACCCACAATAAACGTAAATACTGTATATCTGTATATGACCACACATACTTAAGCAGTTGTGAACTGCTAAAAGAAAGAAAAGTTTAAAAAAAACAAGCATGTGCATGTTTTTTGATTTCTTATTTGAAAAGATACAATTTGTGTTTCTAATATTTTAAGATGTTAATAAGAGCTATTAAATATGTAGCCCCGGTAAGAAATGAGGGCTATATATCTTTCTCCTACTGGTGTAAGTCCTGCTAAGGGAAGGCCGCCAGTAGTTATCATGGGTTTCCCCAGCTTCAAGCCCTGCCGTGATTGGTGGAGGTAGGCACCTGACTCTGTGTGCTGGCCAGAGACACAGGGGAGGGGCCGGCTGACATCATGATGGGCAGGGCTGTCTCTATTTAGTGGGCTGTTCCTGTAAGTGACAAGTTAGTTCTGTTCTGTCCTGGGAGCAGAGAGAGTGGAGAGAAGTTAGTGGGTGCTGAAGCAGAGTCTGAGCTTGGAGCATGCAAGTGAGAGGAGAGGAGAGACTCAGCCACCTTGAGTAGAGCTGATAGCACCATAGTGCAGTGGACCAATGCCCCTCACCCTGCAGAGGGTGAGGGGAGAGTCAGCCTCACCCTGAGGGCCTATACCCTTGGAGGTGAGTGCTAGGGGTATTGAAGCCCCAGACAGCCCATCCTGCAGGGGCACAGCCTGGAGGAGAGGAGTGGAGGAAAAGACCTATATACATTTGAAAGCACTGCTGTATATGAACTGCGGTGTATGATCTGCTGTGTGCTGCTACCAAAGGAATAAAGAGACATTGCTGCTTTTAACAAAGACTGTGTGAGATTGGAATCTCTCTTCCTTGAGTGGGAATTATCTGTAAGGGTTCCAACCCATATCCCTGGGGCTTATAGAGATGGAGGCGCTGCACCGTTGCTAAGAAGATGGACGCATATACCCCAGAAGCCTGTCCTTGTTATCCCCAATACCAACGCGGGAAACTCAGGCCCTCCTGTTCCTCACAGGTATGCACCACCAATATGCATGTAGCCAGCCCTCACTACACCCTAGAGGTCCAATCTGCGACCGGGGGGTGAGGGGGGGGGGGAACATGGGTTACATGTTACATGAGATCAGACCTGGGGTGCCCTATTCTATTTTTGTGTCAAATTGTGTATTTGAATTGTCCACCATGTTTGTGCCCACAAGCCAGGAGGTTCATGACTGGGCCATCAGGAGGCAAGTGCTGCCTAGTCACGTGGTAGCAGTAGGGAACGTTCCCATGAAGGGAATTTTTCTGGGAATGAAATTTGGGAGGCCCTACGGGAACTCCTGGGCCTGGACAACGTGAGGGTGATAGCAGGAATGTTTGACCCCACTGAACAGTGGAGTATCTTATTGATGTTGACGAATCAGGACATATGCAGAGAAAATGCCCCTCTGACTTTACATGCCCCAGAGGCCCCGCCTGAGGGCTACCCCCTTGTATATGCAAAGAGCCATAGTGGACTGTGATCAAAATGGAGGCTCCATCATCAGGAAAAGTTAACAGTGAGTCACACCTAAAATGGCATCTCCCGCCAAGTCAGGAGAGAGCACATGTTGCATGCCACCAGCCTGCACAAAAATGTTTTGCAGAAACTTGTCTGGGTCTGGCGGGAAAACCCGAGCCCCGCCCCTGCGATGTGAGAGGCTCAGCACAGAGACAGAATACCCCCTTGATAGAATGTGTCCCTCCTTTGGATTCCACCAGGGGGAGGAAGCTCAGTGATCCCAAGTCAGTAGCTTCTGTTCCCCGTAAGAAAGGTAAAAGCTGCCGCAAACAACATCCTCAGTTGTATGGAGTCTGGAGAAGAAAGGGAGGGGACGTATCCTTTCTGTTGTGCCCATGTGTACAAAAAGACTTGAAATTGTCTGGTGGTATGGATTTTGACCCCTTTAAGCTACCACCCGAATATCAGGTGGCAGAAGTGTATGATGAGGGATGCATACGATGTGTCTGTAACCAATGTGACTTCCCAGGTGGCAAATTGACCTGGGGACCCAAGTGTGCCTGCTGCGGAGCACAGTTCCTGAAGCCTGGTCTGCTGGGGCCTACAGAACCCGCCAAGGAAGAATCGATCGACTTCCATACTGGACAGGTCAATCCAGGTAACCAATCTATCCCCCTCGCAGACGTTTCGGAGGACTCTTGCGCTCTAACCGTGGTTCCTGATCCGGTTCCAGAGTCGGTCCCAGAGCCAGAAACCGCAGAGGAAGATGCCGTTAACCCCTCTACCTCAACCACGGAAGATTCGGAGGCTCCACGTGCTATAATCACGGTTCTAGACTCGGCTCTAGAACCACAAAAGTTTCAAGCTACATTGCCCAAAATGGACAGCTGCAACGTGGTGGTCGTACCGAGTCAGTGGGCTGTAGCAGATGTTCCAGGGGGTCCGTGCACCCCAGTTCTAGACTCGGTTCCACCCTCCGGACTGCAGATTCCTGAACCGCAGATTCCGAAGTCACAGGGTAAGGTGTCTCTACCCTCATCCTCTCTTAGTGATTGCAGCGAGCAACAACCAGCCGTGGTGATACGCCAGCCGGCGGACAACCCAAGTGAAGCTGAAGCATCTGTTGCGGACCCTGCTGTGGGCCCGCTGCACAGCGACATCCCTCGGCAGCAAGCACTGGTACGGCCGGTGCCGCGGAAGAGTCACGTGGCCGTGGCGACACCCAGTGTGTCGGAGGGACCGGAGGAGGAGGAACCCATCGCAAGCCAGCGGAGTGGTGAGGAACCTCCTTGCTCCCCACGGGCTCCTGTGGAGGCGGCCGTGGAAAAGGCCCTAACAGGGGCTCATGACCTGAGTGTGAGTCCGTGCGCTCCAACTCAAATGGTTCCAGGACTGGAATCCAACGCTCCCGAGTTTGCAGAAAGTGAATGGACTGCCCCAGAAAGGCCTGGGACAGGTCCCAAGACAGCCAGGGTGGAAACTGACAGCGTCCCCGAGGACCTGTTGGCCACCATGAGTCAATGCAACGGTGAGGCACCGAATCTCTACTCCCTGCCGGATGTGATGGAGATATACGTTGAAGAGGCCCTGCTCGGCGCTTACTTCTACGCAAAGGATCACCAAGTTCGTCTGTCTCAAGACCCTGAGCTAGTGAGGTACCCCAAAAACATCACTTCAGAAGTGACTGATGGAGCCAACAAAGACTGTGCTGTGACCACTCTGGTAACTATTGCCTTCTTCATGCGCAACATGGAGCGTTTTATTCATCATGTGGTGGACAGAGGAAAAGGTCCGGGCCTCCCGGTATACCGCATGTGCGATGCGGGTGGCTGGGTAAAGGTCTAGTCAAGAGACATTGTGCTATTCCTTCCACCGGGGGGAGGAAGTAGCATGGACCCAGTGACTGTTACCCCCGAGCATGATCTCCAAGAGATTATCCCGACGGAGGCTCACAAAAGTCAAAGTGAGGTACCCCCACATTATCAGTTAGGGGCACCCCACGATTTGTCTCGGCAAACAGCAAACACTCAGCTGGCCTCGGGTATTATGGTGGTTGTTATGTGGTGTACCAATTCATATAAAGCCCATGTGATAAGTTGTATATTCTATGTACTGCATTTTGATTATATAACGTTTGTACCTGGTTATGTCTGCTAACCAAGTGAGGTCGTTGGGATTTCAACAGGGGGAGAGTGTAGCCCTGTTCCCTGGCGGCTCCTAGAGACCCCCCTCCTTTGTGGCAGCGCATCGCGGGGGCCGCCGTAGCCAGCGACGGACCCGCCGGCTGCTTCCAAAGGTGGGGGCCGGTGCAGGGAGTGTTGCGAGCCTTAGGAGGCTCGGCGGCGTACCCGGCTAGCAGGGGCCGCCATTGTGGTTGCGTGCACATGCGGCGTCATCGCGCATGCGCGGATCAGGCTAGGGAGTTGCGGCGGCACTTAGGGAGTTGTGCATGCGCAGTAGAATCAAGCACGCGGCCCCAATATAGAAATAGCCTCCACAGGACTACAATTCCCATGAGGCTGAGGGGGAAAGGCACCAGGTGCCCCCGAGTAGCCAATAGGGCTGGAGGATTGCCCTGCAGGGAGGATAGATACATTTGGCGGGGTTTTGAGGAGAGGAGGAGTTGGTGCCAGGAGAAGCTAGGGGAAGGAGGTAGGGTGCAGGAGTCAGTGACTCCCTGCATTAGGCCAGCAGCCCCCAAGGCCCCAACTAGCCCTGAGTCACCCAGTAGTGTGAGTTGTGTCAGGGACAGCCCCCAGGTTAGGGACCCTGCCCCTTACTATCCAGAGTCAGTTAGGGACCCAGCAGACGCTGCACGTCCATCCAGAGGTTTGGGCTCAGATCTTCGCTGTCGCTGCAGCAGCCATCCGGGTGGGATCGCCCCGGACGGTAGTTCCTGTATAAAGCCGATATCAAGATCCTTTGTGAAGTGCCTTGGCAGGCCCAGGCAACCGGAGTGCACGGCAGGTAATCAACAAGTGCACCAACGAGTCATATCAAATTCACACGGGACATACTGCTGCGACACACTTTAGTCGAGCAAATACCCAGTATGTACCTGGCAGATACCTGGAATGCGCCGCTCCTCACCTCAGACAAGCCCCGTTGCGTTTGCCTTCCCAGCCATGGTTCATGCATGGCTGACGGGCGGCTGATCTGTTAAATGATAATGATTAGGATTTAATAGGCTGCAATGCTTCGCGTGTCTACCAGATGGCATAAATTCATGAATTGTAATGCAGTATATATATATATACTGTGCAGTATTGCAGCCAGCGGGAATAAAATGCTTCAATCCCTGCCTGGAAAATAACGCAATGCACTCGGGCAGAAAACAGTCACAAACCTCAATACACCCGAGTATACCCGAATTCGTGGGACTAGCCGAGCTCGAATAAAGTGTGTCGCCAGTGTAGTGGCTGCGCAGTCACACATATCTATCTCACTTTAGATTGGGGTGATACTGTGTGGGGTTACTGGACACTGGGTGGGATCATCCGGTGGAGGTGGAGGTGGAGGTAGCATCCTGCGAGACGCAGTAGTTAGTGTCTCCTCTAGGGAGGGACACCTGTTGATATATGTGCATATGCTACTGCTGCGGCCAAGTTTATTCGAGCATTTGCCCGTTCTTGGCCGCAGCAGTAGCCTGGCGCGCCCCGAGAGTGACGGGCGCACGCCGAAGCAGCGGAAGAGCGCCCACCGATCGGGGCGCTCTCCCTACCGCTGGCAGGTCCGCCGGGTCCCCCAGAACCCCCTGCCGCCGTCCCGCGATCGCGGGACACCAGGGCTCCCTCGAGGAGCCCTGGACGCGCGTGCAGGGGGCGCACGCTCCCGAAGACGCGTGACCGCGCGTCATCGCCGAGGGGCGGCCACTAGCAAGCCGGGAAATCTCCCGGCTTGCGGATCTGGCCGCAGTGCGATAAACTGTGTCGCCACTGTATACAGTAAAGTTATTGGTTGTTTTACATACACTGGCGACACACTTTATTCGAGCTCGGCTAGTCCCACGAATTCGGGTATACCCGGGTGTATTGAGGATTGTGACTGTTTTCTGCCCGAGTGCATTGAGTTATTTTCCGGCAGGGATTGAAGCATTTTATTCCCGCTGGCTGCAATACTGCACAGTACATATATATATACTGCATTACAATTCATGAATTTATGCCATCTGGTAGACACGCGAAGCATTGCAGCCTATTAAATCCTAATCATTATCATTTAACAGATCAGCCGCCCGTCAGCCATGCATGAACCATGGCTGGGAAGGCAAACGCAACGGGGCTTGTCTGAGGTGAGGAGCGGCGCATTCCAGGTATCTGCCAGGTACATACCGGGTATTTGCTCGAATAAAGTGTGTCGGTGCAGTACGGTGTGTGGAGTGACATATATATTTTCCTGCGAGGGACCATTCCCCCTCTGGTGGGAGCCATCGCAGGTGGAGGCGCTGCACCAAGTACAAGGTTATTCATATTGTGTCATACGTGCCCCAGGCTCTCCGTGGCGGAGGCTTAGGCCTCCTGTGAGCCTAACAGGTAAAGCACCACACTGGGTAATGCATATAGATCCCCTCACCTACACCCTATCTGAGATTGGGGGGGTAAAATATGGGTTACAAATATATCTCAACAGGACTGTTCATATTTGACTGATTTTATCAAACATAAAACCAATTGTAAGTCCCAACAATTCCAATAAAGAAGGTTCTTTCACATAAAATGTTATACTTGTAATTCAAGATTTACACTTTCAGTAATGTCGAGAAGAAAAAATAAGTTAAAAAAATAACTGAATGATCCAAATAAAGAAATAATCTCTTTTATATTCATTATTTCTTATCTCTTCAGCACTTCAAAACTGTATTCTCCTCTTCATTTATGATCATTTACAGAATTTTTACTGCTCACCTTTTTAACCTTCATTATTCATGAAACAATAAAAAGTCTGTAAGTTCAATTGGATGCTAGTCCTAACTGGGATCATAGTTCACACCTCCTACAATCTTAATGTATTTATAATGGGTCTTACAGTACATATGTGAAAAACGGGTAAACAGGGGTTAACCCACCAGGTGCTCCAGAAGCCATAGCAGTCGCTGAATGTAGATAATTAATAAGATATAAGGCAGGCCACGGCAACACTTCCAATGAGTGATGTAAAGTCTCTCCCAGCAACTGGCTCCATGATGAGCACAAATAACATTGAGTTAGAGGGACTCACGGTTAATGGAGTGTATACTGCCGAGCCTCATGGATCCTTCTATGATTGTTGCACCGCCAACCCGTCTAGCAACTCTTCCGTCGCGAGGGGCGGTCACATGACCGGCGGTGATGACGTCATCCAGAAAAACAAACAGCAACCCGGCGTGCAATCCGAAATGAAACAGAGCAGGAACTCCTCCCACAGGAGGCAGGAAACAGTGCACAGCCGTAGAACAAAGCGGAGGATGGCTTCAGATGGTGACTAAAAAGACTTTATTGTGAACAAAGTATACAGCTGACGGATCCTCTGACGCGTTTCAGCCCTCAGGCCTTTGTCAAAGAGTGATCTGTCAGTAAAGTGATCCGGGCTTCAGGGCTTCCGGTTTAATCAGTGAGAGAGAGAGAGCGCAAATATTAATTCTCCTTAAAGCTCACAAATGTATTAAAGTTGATTAATTTGTAGTTTGAGTTTATAGTCTGAAAACCACTGAGGATTTTTTTTAATGTACACATCTAAAATTTGTTACTAAACCATTTTAGTCAGAGACACAGAAAATAAAGCATGCAAATTGATTTTTTTTTTTCATGAGTCTCTGAGCATCACCAGATTTTGTTTTACCTGTTATGTCCTGAATGCATCAGCTTGCAGGTTGGGGGAGTGTCAATAAAATAATAGGATGGGACAGGAGACATGATTAGAAATGAACTACATACACTAATTCTGCACATGAGCAAACAAAGAAGCAAATGTTTTCCATTTGAGTGTGTGTTAAAAATAAAAATTGATAGGCCTTGGCACAGTGCTTCCCAACCTGGTTTGGCCAAGAAAATTTACAAGGGGAGTAATAGAAGGGTCTTACAAACTGATTAATACAGTGAAAGAGAGAAAATGACACAGAGTAAAAAATAGACAGAGAATTCACAGAAAGTAAGAAACAAAAAAAATGCTTTTTTTCTGCATCAATGGCCCAATGAATATATTCTATAATGCAGAAATGTATCTCAATTGGGATTTTTTGTGTGGGGAGACAAACAAGCCCCAGTACTTTTGCACACTTTTGTATTTTTTCTTTTACCGTATATATATATATATATATATGTGTGTGTGTGTATACTGTATATATACTCACCATAACTTAACTCAGTGTGTATATTAATATATGTATATATATGTATATATATATATATATATATATATATATATATATATATATATTAAGTAAATCATACATTTTATATATTTGATAGAAGACACAAAAAATGACGTTTCGGTCCCCCAATGGGACCTTTCTTGAGAAAGGTCCCATTGGGGGACCGAAACGTTGTTTTTTGTGTCTTCTATCAAATATAGAAAATGTATGATTTACTTACCTGCGTGCTGTCCCTTAATGTCGTGTTGCAACCAGTATCGTATGGCCTTATAAGATAAGCACCAAAACTTATTTCCTTGCAAATGGTGTGCCGGCTGTGCATTGGATTCTATATATATATACTAGCTGATATACCCGGCGTTGCCCGGAGGCAGGGAGGGGACGGGAGGCGTGAAAGACAGGGAGGGGACGGGGGGCATGAAAGGCAGGGAGGGGGTGGTGAAAGGCAGGGGGGGCAGGTGAAAGGCAGGGGGGGGCATCAAAGGCAGGTGGGGGCAGGGGGGGAACGTCAAAGGCAGGGAGGGGCATAAACGGCAAGGGGGGCAGGGGGGGCATCAAAGTCAGGGGGGGCGTCAAAGGCGGGGGGGCGTCAAAGGTGGGGGGGCATCAAAGGCGGGGGGCATCAAAGGCAGGGGGGGCGTCAAAGGCAGGGGGTGGGGGCGTCAAAGGCAGGGGGTGTGGGCGTCAAAGGCTGGGGGTGGCGGCATCAAAGGCAGGGGGTGGGGGCGTCAAAGGCAGGGGGGGGCGCGTCAAAAGCAGGGGGGCATGTCAAAAGCAGGGGGGCGTCAAAGGCAGGGGGGGTGTCAAAGGCAGGGGGGCGTCAAAGTCAGGGGGGGGTGCGTCAAAGTCAGGGGGGGCACGTCAAAGGCAGGGGGGCGCGTCAAAGGCAGGGGGGCGCGTCAAAGGCAGGGGGGCGTCAAAGGCAGGGGGGGCGTCAAAGGCAGGGGGGGCGTCAAAGGCAGGGGGGGCGTCAAAGGCAGGGGGGGCGTCAAAGGCAGGGGGGGGCATCAAAGGCAGGGGGGCGTCAAAGGCAGGGGGGGCGTCAAAGGCAGAGGGGGGCGTCAAAGTCAGGGGGGGGCGTCAAAGTCAGGGGGGGGCGTCAAAGTCAGGGGGGGCATGAAAGGCTGGGGTGGGGGCATCTAAGGCAGGGGGGGCGTCTAAGGCAGGGGGGGCGTCAAAGGCAGGGGGGGCATCAAAGGCGGGGGGGTGTCAAAGGCAGGGGGGGTGTCAAAGGCAGGGGGGGTGTCAAAGGCAGGGGGGCATCAAAAGGCAGGGGGGGCGTAATAGGCATGGATTCCTCCCCCTGCATTTCCTCACCTGGCAGCATGCCGCGCTCCTCGGCCTGCCAGTGGTTCTCTCCCCACTCGTGGCCTCCGGCGACTCCCAGTGGCACAAAGGAGCTATTGCGCGGCCGCAACTCCCTGCCGCCCTCCTCCTGCTCCTCGGGGATGTTGACCGGGGTAGCGGCATGTGGGGGTGGGGGGTGAGCCGTAGAGAGTGTGCTCTGGGCAGTGGGGGGAAGTGGTTGAGCGCCGGGGAGCGGGGGTCCTTCCGGAGGCTGCCTGCCCACTGCCTGTCCCCCCGCCGGGGATGGAGGGAAGTGAGCGCCGGGGAGAGAGGGAAGTGAGCACCGGGGAGGGAGGGAAGTGACCACCGGGGAGGGAGGTGAGTGTGATGGGGGGAGAGAGAGAGAGAGAAAGTGTGTGTGTCTGTGTGTGTGTGGCCGAGGGGCAAGAGAGTGGCAGTTGGGTGACGTAAGAGCCACCAATCTGATTGGCCAGAGGCTGAGGACCAATCAGATTCACCGCAGATAGCACTAACCTTTCGATTTTATATATTAAGATATATATATATATATATATATACACACAAACACACACACACACACACACACACACATATACATATATATATATATATATATATATATATATATATATATATAGACATACATACATACATACATACACACACAAATATACCTATATTAAATGCCTTTAGATCTTTACATTACAGTATGTATAGTGCTATTGTAAGTGTAACTGTATGTAAATAGTAATGCAACATATTTTAAAGATTTTTATCGTGTATGTCAAAGATATATTTAGATACAGTATATTTAAATGACATCAGTACTTTATTTATAATACTACTGTAAGTTTATTTAAGCGCACTAAAAACAACTTCATTTCAAAATTTATATACAGTATACGGTATGCCACTGAGATATTTATATATATATATATATATACAGTGTTCGACAAACCTATACATTTGCTCGCCCCGGGCGAGTGGATTTAACCCCCGGGCGAGTAAATATTGGCCCAAGCAGCACACGTTTGGTACTAGGTGGCGAGTAGATTTTTTTGTGTGGCGAGTAGATTTTTTGGTGATTTGTCAACCACTGTATATATATATATATATATTTAAATGCCTTTACAATGTTACATTACAGTATGTACAGTATAGTGCTACTTTAAGTATCTAAAGTGTAAATGCACCTTATTTGCAAGATGTTTATACTGTATACAGGCATACCCCACATTAACGTAGGCAATGGGACCGGAGCTTGTATGTAAAGCGAAAATGTACTTAAAGTGAAGCACTACCTTTTCTCCACTTATCGATGCATGTACTGTACTGCAATCGTCATATACGTGCATAACTGATGTAAATAAGGCATTTGTAACGGGCTCTATAGTCTCCCCGCTTGCGCACAGTTTCGTTACAGGTAGGGAGCCGGTGTTGCTGTTCAGGACGTGCTGACTGGCGCATGCGTGAGCTGCCGTTTGCCTATTGAGCGAGATGTACTTACTCGCGAGTGTACTTAAAGTGAGTGTCCTTAAACCAGGGTATGCCTGTACAGTACTATATGTCAACAAGATATTTACATACAGTATATTTAAATGCCTTTAGTACTTTATGCATAGTAAGTGTCTAAACAGTAAAAACATAAACACACCAAAAAGTATATTTAAAGAATGACATTTTTTAATTGTACAGGATAATAAAGGAAAAAATAATACAAGAATACTTCGCCTCTTCAAAATTTACAATATTGAAATTTTGTTCTTCAAAATGGCTGGTGCTTCTTGGACACCTGTGCCTGTAAAGAAAGTGACAATATTCTAGATGATCAAATCGCACCGTACATAATGCAATCCTGATTTTTATGGGGTTTGGGGAGAAAGGGCATGACATGGCCAATAATTTAACAGTACTGTAAATGATGACTACATTGTGCCTACATATTAAACAACTATAAAACCATGACGCCACTAAAGTACATTCTAATATCTTCTGCTTTTTTGGGGGGTTGGGGGAGAAAAAGCATGCATGGAATGGGGTACAGCACTTTACATTAGGACTAGAGGTTTACATTAGGTGTTTGGGGGAAGGGACATGGCATGCATGGATTTGTTGCTGGGAGAGTTTCCTGCACCAGGAGGGGGAGGGGGGTGCATGTTGTCTTCGCCCAACTCCAAACATGCACATGAAAAACAGAAATAGAAAGAAAAATATTAAACCATGACGTCAGTACAGTATCTTCTGTTTTTGGGGGGGTTGGAGGAGACAAAGCATGCATGGCATGGGGCACAAGCACTTTACATTAGGACTGGAAGTTAACATTAGGTTTTTGGGGGAAAGAGACATGGCATGAATGGATTTGAGCACTGTGTCTTTTTACCTGGCAGTATTGCTGGGAGAGTTTCCTGCACCAAAGGGGATTTCCTGCATGTCCTTTTTGCCCAGCTCAAGACATGCAAAATAGAAATAAGCATTAAACAATTAAATAATTAAAAACAATCAATTGTCTTATTTTTTTAGATTAAAAACATTGGGGGCACATCTTTATTTGTAAATAAATTTATAACATGTAGTCGTCAAACAAGTCGATGGACCTCCAGGGAGGAGCCCTTGTATGCCTCAAAACGCCATTGATGCTGTCTCTCTTGGTTCTCGCAAGAAGACTGGCAACACTAAAATAGCGCTTCACTTCTTCTTAATTGTTCTCCTTAAATTTGCAGGAAGATCCTTCTTGTATTTATTGCCTTCATTATTGACATTTTGGGACCACTCGCTGTACATCTCAAAACTGATGCAGTGTTTAAAGATGAACTTGGCATATTTCTGAGGTAGACCTCCACATCTGATCTTGTATTTCTTCCGGACACTCTGGAGCAGGTCGTTCAGCATGATGTCTGGGAGCTGTACAATCCTGGGTGCTGGTGTGCTTCTGGCAGTGGGCGGGGGTAGATGGTCTGGGAGGATGCTTTCCTCCTGTCATGGCCTAGCTCTTACCAGGGTTGTCATCATCTCCAACAGAAGGGTATATCCTTGAGATGGAGGGGGTGAGCGTGGGGGGTCCCATGGTGTGCTTGGTGTTGGGTACTTTGAAGGTCAAATCCAGGAATTGAGAGGGTTCATGGGGGAGAGGGAGGGTATGAGTTTCCTCCATTGGAGAAAAAGGTGCCTCAAGGTCATGCTCCTGCTTCTGACATACAGGGACTCCAAGCAAAGAATAGAGCCCTGCGATATTCCTCTCAATCTTATCCAGACGAACACACATGCACCTATCCAAATTCTCCATGGTCTCCAAAAGACGATCCATCTTGGCCTCCATTTTGTCCCAGTATTGCTCTGTTGAATTGTCAGTGATTTCGATAACACTAAAAACATCCAGCATGTGGACGACCGAGCTGGATCTGGTGCATGGAGTGCTGGTGTCATCTGCACGAACATCTGCGTGGCTGTGTACTGTAGGAGGTGAGCTGGGGGCTTTGGGACAAACATCTGTGTGGCTCTGTGCTGGAGGAGGTGAGCTGGGGGTTTCCGTACGAGCATCGGTAGACAAAGGGTCACAGCAGGTGGATGTTTAGGAATTGGTGGCGGAGGGTGATGGCAGTGAAAAGTCAGGGATGTCCGATTCAGCTTTGGTGGGTGCAGGGGCACTTCTGGGGCCCATCCAAACAACTTGTTCTTCACAGATTTTGGCCATTTTCTTCTTCACATACAAAGGGCCAGGGTTTTTTGCCTTGGGAGCATTCGGAACCTTTTCTTTAGGCACCTTTGGCTTTGGCTTGGAAACAGCTTCCGACTTTCGCTTTCTCATGATCGGCACAGCAGAAGAAAGCAGGTTCCTGCGTCCGTAGAATTGGGATTGATCCATGGAAGCAGATGGCAGCATGCATAATACAGTATCTGGACAAGAGCTCATTCAGATAGATATCAGCGTGGGGAGGCTATGCAATTTGTGTCACCTTTTATGCACTGTGTCCCTATTGGAATTTTTTGGCAGGCGTGGACACAAGCTAAGGTGTTAGAAGTGGGTGTATACTTTATTTTTCGAGGTTCATTATAAATACACCATCACTTCTGTTGATTCAATGAACATTGAATATACATCGAATATACATTCCTCTGTGCTTGATTTATTTTCTAAAGCAGCAATGCCGAGGAAAGTTATTTCAAAGGATCTCAGCATGAGAATACAGGATATGTTCAAGAGAGGACATGGAATTTTACAGATCAAACACTGGTTACTTAATTCGGGCCTACATTTAGCACAAAGAACTGTAAGCTATCATGCCCATGGTCAGACTAAAATTGTAAAGCGGAGTCCCCCAGTCACAACAGAGTAAGTACATTTGTTTTCTTACTGCAATTACTGTAATACTCTAAAAGCTTCTTGCATATCAAAATGCATTTTTTCTGTTTACTTGTTTTCTTTGAAATTCTTTTAGAGCCAAAAAATTACTGTACTACTTTCAGAAGTATCATTTTTAAATATATGTCATGTATTTGTTTTGAATTATTTTTGAGCATAACAAATTGTTCTCTTTTCCTTTAAACTGTAGGACAGCAATGCATCTGGTGGACGAAATCAGCGTAGCTAATGATGAACGCTGTGCAGCAAGAGTCAAGACTGTTCTAGAGAACAGTCATAATATCACATCATCTGAGACCAGCATCAGGGTGATAAGACACCAATTGGGATGGACATATGGACGTGTAAGTGTCTTGCTGAAATAAAGTACAATACAGTATAATAGTATGCAAAGTGACAGAACAGGGTTGATACTGTAATTACTGTGCTGTAGTTAGGACAGTACAGGTAAAGTGTTGTACACTACTGTACTTTAGGTAAAAGTGTGGTTTTACTGTACCTGTAAAATTCTTCCTAGTCATTACAGAGCGTATCCTATGATAAGGGAGGCAAATAAGATAAAAAGAGTGGATCAAGCACGGGCATGGATCGAAAGTGGTGACTTTTCAGGATATAACATTTTCTGACAAGACAACTGTAGCTCGAGAGATTTGCCACTTTTTCATTCCACAAAAAAAGGCTGCTTGTCAAAGAGGCCGCGGCCCAAGCACCCACTGAAGATGCACGTGTGGGGTCCAATCTCAAGATGTGGACCAGGATGCATAATCATATTTGAAGGTAAAATAATGCAGTCACATGCTGTAGCCATATGCTCTGTACTACTATAGTGTATTATCTACCCTAATGTTCAGTTTTTTTTCATAATTCTTTCTTCTCTTGTTCCAGGAATCATGAATAAAGTATTTTTCCAAGAGCAAATTGTCACCCGTATTGTTGAATACAATAGGCATGATTGGTGGTCACCAGCTCTTCCAGGACAATGACCCTAAACATATAGCCTATTTTCTTGCGAGCGGGATCAACTGGGTTAAGACACCACCGGAGTAAGTGCTCAAGCGTACAGTAACTATTTCTCATTGTTTTAAACTGTTTTTCTGTGTTCAACTGCCATTTAGCCCCCCCCCCCCATTCCTTATCACCAGATTTGAACCTCATAGAACCGGTGTGACGTGTGCTGAAGGATCATATAAGAAGGTTGTGAAACCGTCCAACAAGGAGGAATTAGTAAAAGGAACAAAGAGTTTCTGGAATGACATAATGACAGTACAAAAATGCAACAACTACATTAACATATTAGCAGCATTTTTCCCGTTCTTTTAGAGCGTAATGGGAATGCCATGGCATGTAGTAAGGCAAATACAGGTACAGTAAGTATAGTACTGCTAAAAACCTGTTTAAATGTTAGGCTTACAGTATTTTAAAGGTAATTGAACATTAGCCATTTTATGTCTGTGCTTACTCTCCACCTTGTATACATTATATACAGTAATTGTATTAGGCACGTGTGTATTACTTATTATTTCTTAGATTTCATTATAGTTTACAGGTATGGTATGTTATATTCTATTTATTTTGTCTGGCTGTCAATAGTGTTAAACAGTCAAAGCAATAAATTTACTAATCCTGCTTCCATTTTTTTTTCTTTCACAGGAGAAGGAGCACTACTGTAAGGAGGGGGGGAGAAATGTCCAAGCTTATTGTACTGTGTGCATAATAACCGTCGATAGTTTGTCCTAATACCTCCCTCTCTCAATGACAAAAGAAATCCATGGTTGTTTAGACCGGGTGACTCAGCTAAACCCCATGGAATTAAAAAACCCGATGTGTCTTTGTATGTGAATGTCCTATGACACAAGGGAGGTGCTGATAACGAGTGAAGGATTAGAAAACAACTGTTTGAACTGTTTGCAAATGTACTAAAAATTACAGTATACCTAAATTAGTCTATCTTGATCTAATGCTGGGATGAGCATGAAGGATTACAGTAGAAAGAAATGGTTTGAACTGTTTTAAATATAATTAAAGTTATCACTCCCAGAGACCATGTTTGCATGTGTGATATTTCCAAAAATAGTATGAAAAGCAGACCAAGCCTACCAAAAGTTGAAGGTATTGAATAGAAACCCCCCCTCCCAAAAAAATTTTATTAATATATTTTTATTTTTGGCGTTTCTTACCCGAATTAATTACACATGCAAAGTCTAATTATACAGCTAAATATCATTGACAAAATAAACATGTTTTTATTTTAACAATGTAAAAATTGATAACATCTGAAAACAATGCATCACATACAGTAAGGTTTTGTTTAAAGATCACAATTATTCTCACGTTCAAGAAAAAAAAGTTATTTTAAATTGTATTTATTTTTTCTGTTGCATATCCAAGTCCAATTCACAATGCACATGTATGTGGAATCAGGAAATGGAAACTTAATAAATGTTACAATTGATTAAATATAAAAAAAAATGTATCTCATAATGTTTTCCATTAACCAGGAAGTGGAACAAAAGCAAGAAACATCTCAGTGTGAAATTTTATTACAGGTTATGACATGTAATTGAATCGATCATATGCTATACAGTGCATAGTGTATTGTCCAAAATAACAGCATGGCAAAGTTTTTAAAAGCGTGAAGCTGGTAATACTGACTGAATAAAAGTAAAAACAGGCAACGTTTAAAAAAAAAAAAAGGCGATATTAGAGTTCCATCGAACTCCCACATTATCTTTTGACGCTTGATTTAAAAGTTTTTTTTCTGGAAAAAAAATTACGCTATAAAGTTCCGATAGTGGCTAAATCCCCTGAAATATCCTCAGTTCTCATGGAATCCCAGGAAGAGAGGTGAGGGAAGAAATTGGATCTTTGAGGTTATAGTTACAATCTATGTAATGTAAGATGAAGACAACTGTAGATCTCTAGGATCAGACGTAGATGTTATTTCAGTCAAAAAAACAAAAAAACAAAACAAAGCCTTGATTCGTTAGGTCTCTCTCTTCAGGATTTCTCTGTGCCAATCACCTATTCTGATATTGGGTCGATCAATTACTTTACATTTTAAGGCATTTAAAGCTCCATGATGGTAACACACATCGCACTATTGGAGTATTTATTTCATTACGTATAGTGCCAATGTGTTCCAGGATTCTATGGCAAGTTTTGCCTTCATTTTTTCTTACACATGCATTGTGCCATATATACCACCCCAGTGGTCTTGCAGTTTACACAATTGTGTATTGTGTATTGTCACGGTAACTTGTGAAGGGTTATAATATACACCAAAATCTCTGGGTTGAATTGAACATGACCTAGATATAATAAATATAGTTTATTCCTTAAAGAAGGTGAACACACAGGACTATACAAATAACATACAAGAATATAACACTTACTCAGGGTTTGGGGCAATGAAGCAATCAGGATCTGGATTGGCAATTCATTCACGATATAGGATACAAAACGAAGTAACAACGAAGACACTGGGCATAGAGCTATTACTCGTTTATATGGAGTTTCAGCCCCATGCCCTAACATTGGGTGCAAGGCATTGGCTATCAATTCCCTCCACCCAACTATCCCTTGCCACCTCACGTGAGAAGCAAGGTAATACCTGCCCACAGGGTGGGCATTATTCTAATCAGGGGCTCATTTCCCTAGCGCCCCTCCCAAAAGCCTGGCGTCGCCCAGTCTGCCTTTTGGGTCCCTTCACAGGAAAACCTTTGTCTCAAGGTGTGAAATACAACACTTTACCCAAGTACCCATGTCCTGCTCGTCTTTGTTCTAGACCATGTGACTGCGTAATGCTAAAGACCCTAACAGTAGGATATGAATGAATAACCAGATACTTGTAGGGGGGACCCCTAAACATAAACTTGATAGAAGACAGGTACTGGGCTGCAATCCCAGATGGTAAGCTCACTAATAAGTGACGCTGTTGTTAACAATAACACCAGGAAGATTGAACATAATAACACCCTACAACGTACCAATTGTCTAAATAAAGTCCTGAACAGGAAAACATGTAGCAAGCGATTGACTCACTGAGTGCTGCACAGTCCATGTGATCCAAAGGTGAGGGGTCCCCAGGTGTGCTTTCGTCCAAGGGGTAGGCTAGTAGAGAAGGAGAAAAACTGGAAGAGCACTACTGTAGGTATCAAAAAATTAGAAAGGAGGGTGCGTATCCCATAAAAAGATTATTTATTGGTCATGGAAAAACAGGGCAATGGAGAGCCCTACCAACGTTTCACGCTTCATGGAGCGCTTTCTCAAGGTATACATACCACAACTTTATTAACATATATATAGACACAAAAGGACATAACCAGCCAATACTCACAGAAGGCGTTGCCTTCCTGCATACCATCCAGGGTAGATTATACCATGGTATGGGGGGGGGGGGGGGGGGGAATTAAAGTAAGTGATACTGAATGTCATTTATTTTACAGAGTGCCCTGGGTTTCACACAAACTAGATATTTGGGATACATTTTAGGTAATGGAGAGGTGCGACCGGAAAATAGCAAGGTGAATGCTATTCGGGAAGCAGCGATACCTAGAACCAAAAAGGAGGTAAGATCCTTTCTTGGAATGGTAGGATATTACCGAAGGTTTATCCCTAACTTTTCATCCATAGCAGCATCGCTGACCAATTTAACCAAGAATAAGGAACAAAATTTGGTGACTCTTTGAAAAAGGGCTGCATAGCCTGAAACGCGTTAGAGTTGTTGCTGTCTCCCCCTGCACCATGTTTCAATAAAGAAGAATTTTAACCCCTTCATTGCTGGTGTTGACCCCATCCTTCAGCTGTGCTCCGCTGCTATCCTTGGATAATCTTCATTATACTTACCTATTCAGCGTGATGCACGCACAAAATGGATCAAGGTTTCCAAAAGAGTTTTGATTCTCCCCATTTATGGATTCAGGGGGAGTTGCTGACCAGTAACAGTGCCGCAGGTAAGAGAGATTTTTTCTAGTCTGCTGAGGTGCTTTTCTAGCATTATAAATGTGTCCTCACTAAAGACAGATTACTATTTTATACTACTTCCTGCTTTATGATGCACTGGGTCCAATACTCTTTATTACTCAATTAACCTTGTCCTAACCGTTTTATCTACATTTTTGAGCAACTATTGCCATTGTACCCCATTTTGCTGAAGCACTGTTTATAAGGAACCTTTCCTTTACCTTTTACTGGAGTGTAATGCTGCATTTTACCAGTTGAAGGATATTTTATGCAGTGAACCAGTGTTGAAAAGTCCAGACTTCAAGTTACCATTTATTGTACACTGTGATGCTTCAGAGGTGGGGCTGGGGGCAGTACTTAGTCAGGAAATTGAAGGGGTGGAACACACTGTTTTGTATATAAGCCGTAAGCTATATCCAAGAGAAACCAGATATGCCACGGTTGAGAAGGAATGTCTGGCAATTAAGTGGGCATTGGAAGTGTTGAGATGTTACCTGTTGGGGCAGCAATTTTCACTAGTCACCGATCATCATGCACTTACGTGGCAAAACAATATGCAATGTAAAAACGTCCGGGTTACCCGATGGTATCTAGCCCTGCAACCATTTAAATTTACGGTATCATACCGACCTGGAAGTCAGCATCATAATGCAGATCATTTATCCCGATATTTATTTATTTATAAAATATTTTACCAGGAAGTAATATATTGAGAGTTACCTCTCGTTTTCAAGTATGTCCTGGGCACAGAGTAAAACAAATAATACACGGTTACAAATACAGTTACATAAATGAACAATGTATACATTATATACAAGACATTGCGTGCATAGTTAAAGAAAATATATATTATGGGCGTATGAAACAGTTACAGACCAGATTAAAGTGTGAGACAGCCTTAGATTTGAAAGAACTTAAACTGGTGGTGGATGTGAGAGTCTCTGGTAGGTTGTTCCAGTTTTGGGGTGCATGGTAGGAGAAGGAGGAACGTCCTTCGATATGGGGCTGAAATAACTAGGAAGGAAGGTGCTGAGAAATAGCAAGATTGATGTTCAGGAACTTTAGTGTATTTAGATTTGACAACAGTAAATGTGGTTTTGTCTCATATAGGGCCTAGACATGGAACCTCTAGAGTGGGAGGGCGGAGGTTCCCTATTTCTCAGTATAGGAGAGAAAAATTGCAGCACCCCTGTCTCTTACAAAAGTATGTTGGAGAAAAATCCTGACTGTTTTCCTCTTAAAGTGGGGGATATGTGACAGGGCTGCTTGCACTTTTGTGGAAGTTAAATGCTTGTTTGCTTTCTGGCACCACTTTTCTTTCTTTCTTTCTGTTTCTATCTTTTTTTTTGCTGGGCCCAGCAATCTTTTTTTTATTTCCTTTATCTGAAACTTTACTAACCTTTACTGTGGTGTCCTGAGGTCAGTCAGTACAATGCAGGTGTGGTTGGTGTTAAACACAGTTTGATGTTACACAGCCATGGGCAGTCCCTGTTAAAAAGGAAAAGGGCGTTGCCTTCCTGCATACCATCCAGGGTAGATTATACCATGGTATGGGGGGGGGGGGGGAATTAAAGTAAGTGATACTGAATGTCATTTATTTTACAGAGTAAAGACATGCATGGGATGTTTGTAAAAGGTACTGTTTTTTGGGGGGCTTGCTATAGAAAATTGTATGTTGTGTAAAGTGTATTATGTTTGCTAATTGTGTAAGTTTTGGGAGACAACTCCCCTGTGTGGTATACTTAATTTGGTTTGGTCCAAATTATCCAGTAATAAAAGGGAGGGGGTTTCTTTACCTGTTGTCTGCTGCACTCCTTGTTGCTGACGTGTGATATGAGGTTGTTTTTTTCTGCACTCCTTGTTGCTGCTATGTGATAGGAGGATGTCTGTGGAACTTCAGTGAAAGAACGCAAACTTTCTAATGCAGATATTGCTGGCTACTCTCTGTATGGAGACATCATGCTGGGGGAACTGGTTGTTGTACACCTGAATGTGGAATACCTAATAAAAAGAAGGTTCAGAGAACAGCAAAAGCCTCTTCCATTCTTCCCAGGGTCTGATGCTGCTGCTTCTTTAAACAAAGGCTGGGACGCAACCTTTCACATATGGTGGCAGTGGTGGGATAATGGATGCTGTACCCAACATCTAAACCCTATGGTCCCTGATGAAAAGGACCCAAAGGAAGGTAGCAGCTCGCCCTAACAGACGAAGATATCCAGGTGTCCTGACCAGACAAGGGCTGATCGAGCAGAAGAAATTGGTGCAGGGCGTGGAGGTAATTATGGAGGATGACGAGGGATTGGAGGCCACTGAGGACACTGGGGACATTGGAGCCAAGCCCAAGACCCATACAGTGGAAGCAGTTAAGACTGGAGCAGAAGGAAAGGAGGACCTTCTGAAGTGGCTGGTGGTCCAACAGGCAGAACAAGAGCAGCGGCGACAGGAGATGGAAGAGAAACGGGAGAGCCGTATGGATGATATGCAGCGGAGATGGGCCACACAAGTAGAGCAACAGGAGAGACGGATGGATGATATGCAGCAGCGACAGACGCAGCAGATGACGGACTTGATGAAGCTCCTTCAAGCAGGAACCATAACACCGACACCTGGGCCTATCATCCTCAAAGAGATCGGCTTAAATAAACAGAGCCCTGAGGATGACATTGAAGCTTTTCTCGTCATGTTTGAGAGGGTGGCCAGAGACAGTCAGTGGCCAAGATCACAATGGGTAATGAGCTAGTGCCCACACTGACCGGGAAGGCTCAGATGGCCTACAGTGCTCTAAGTCCAGGGGATGCCGAAGACTACGAGATGGTGAAAGAGGCCATTTACAGGCGATATAACATCAACCCGGAGACGTTCAGGCAAAGATTCCGCAACCTCCGCTATAATCATTCAGAAGGACCGCGGGAGACTTATGCCAAATTGATGGATCTTGTGAATAAGTGGATTGGCCGACCGAGAAGACAAGAGAGGAATTTTTGGAGCTATTTGTCCTTGAGCAGTTCCTGGAAATTCTGTCACAAGGTGCGCGACTGTGGGTGCAGGAACATTGACCCAAAACTGGGGATAACGCTATAGACCTGGCTAAGGATTATTTGGCAGCTCATCAGGAACGTGAGAGAAGACCAGTGATAAGACCTTCTCCCCCCTCATCACATGCACCATTACGGGAATCTTCATTTACTCAGGGGGCAGGTCGGAGCTCACATATACAGGATACACGAATATGCCATCTCTGTAAAAAACCAGGACACAGCCAGATATTGCCGACAAGGGAAGAATGGGACAAGTACTATGATCACCCATGTTGGTGGATTCATTAAGGAAATGACCATTGGAGGGAAAATGGTGAAGGCCCTCATAGACACTGGGAGTGAAAGTACTTTGGTAAATAAAGGACACTTTTCTAAAGGGATACCAGTGGGCTCTCTGAACATACAATGTGTACATGGACATTATAAGCGGTGTCCAATCATTCCGCTGCCTATCACCGTGGGTACAGTTACACATTTAGTGCAGGCAGGGGTAGTAGAAAATATGCCCTACATGGTGATTCTGGGGCGGGACTTTCCAGGTCTGTTAGGACTATTGACACACAGTTCAGCAGTTACCACAAGGGCCCAAGCGAAGAAGCAGGCTGAAAAGGAGAAGGACATGTCTTTGAAAACTTCTTTGGAGGGGCTTTTTCCTTTTCACCCAGAGATCTTTGGTGAAGAGGGGAGAGACAGGAAATCCCGTAGGCAAAAAAGAAAGGACAAATCACTCGGTCCTAGAGAATTAGGGATGCAGGACTTGGACGAGGTCAATAATGTTTGGGGCAAGGATATTGTAGAGGCACAACAGCAGGACTGCTCACTAAACCCTTTTTTTCAGCAGGTGGTATCCCAGACTGAAGAGATGAGCGCGTTTGGGCCTATACCATCATATGTATTATGGCAGGGTGTATTAACCAGGGTCTGCAAGGATCCTCAATCTTCTTTGCAGGTGGAGCAGGTCATGTTGCCAAAAGTATTTCGGAAGGAGATTCTGCGGTTGGCACATGATGTTCCCATGGGGGGTCATATGGGCAGAGACAAGACCTTATATAGAATATTAATGCATTTATTTTGGCCTAAAGTACATAAGGATGTGGGAGAATAGTGTGCCTCTTGCCCTATATGCCAACAGGTGGCCCCTGTAAACATCATGGATTGGGGGAAATTGATCCCTATACCGGTAGTTGGGGATGCTTTTGACCGGATGGCCATGGATGTGGTGGGTCCTTTACAAAAAAGTTCTAAAGGTAATCAGTATATACTGGTACTATGTGATTACGCCACCAGGTATCCAGAAGCAATTCCCTTGCCCAGTGTTACTGCTAAGAATGTAGCGAATGCTCTTATTCAAGTATTTGCAAGGGTAGGAATCCCCCGTGAAATTCTCACGGATCAGGGATCAAATTTCATGTCAAATTTAATGAAAGAGGTGTATCAATTGTTGGGAATCCAGACCCTACGTACATCCCCATATCATCCCCAAACTGATGGTTTAGTAGAGAGGCTAAACGGGACACTAAAAAGGATGATTAGAAAGGTGGTACGTGAGCAGCCTAACAAATGGGACCAGTGGTTGCCTTATTTATTGTTCTCATACAGGGAAGTACCACAAGCCTCAACAGGATTTTCCCCGTTTTAGCTACCTTATGGAAGGCAACCCCGGGGTCTGCTAGCATAAATCAAAGATTCCTGGGTGCAGCGGGATCCTTTGAGGGATAATGTAGTAGGATATATTACCCAGATTTGGGAAAGGATTATTCTGATGCAGGATCTGGCTAATGAAAATTTGAGGGAGGCTCAACAACACCAGAAAGTGTGGTATGACAAAAAGTCCAGAGATAGGGTATTCCTTCCTGGGGATAAAGTGCTTCTCTTGTTGCCAGATAGAGAGAATAAACTGGTAGCTAGATGGCAAGGTCCATATACCATTGTGGAAAGAAAGGGGGCTGTGAACTACCAAGTAAGCATACCAGGAAGAAAGGACCAGTCTATATACCATGTTAATTTGTTAAAAGGTTGGAAAGAGAGAGAAAAATTGTCTTTGATAGTCCTCAGAGAGTGTGAACCTGATATGGCAGATGAGGCATATCAGAGATTGCAGTTGGAAAGTAAGGAAGATGCAGTAACGTCTGGGGAGGAACTTTCAACAAAGCAAAGGGATATGTTAGAGAAACTAGTTACTCGGTATGCACAGGTATTTACGAAAAGGCCAGGACGCACTACACAAGCAGTTCATAGGATAGAGACTGGGGATGCAAGACCTATCCATACCCATCCCTATCATATCCCTGAGAGGCAGAAAAAGATAGTGGAAGAAGAAGTGCACCAAATGTTGGAAATGGGGGTTATTGAGGTTTCCACCTCAGAATGGTGTTCCCCAATAGTGTTGGTACCTAAAAAGGATGGAACAGTACGATTCTGTGTAGATTTTCGAAAGTTAAATGAGGTGGCCCGTTTTGATGCCTACCCTATGCCCCGCATTGATGAGCTTTTGGATCTAGTGGGTAAGGCACATTATATCAGCACTTTGGACCTTACAAAAGGCTATTGGCAGATTCCGGTGGAAGAGTCAGATAGGCCCAAGACAGCATTTGCCACCAAAAAGGGATCTATCAATTTGTAACCATGCCCTTCGGTTTGCATGGGGCCCCAGCGACCTTTCAAAGAATGATGAATAGGTTGTTAGTAGGGAGGGAACAGTTTGTGGCAGCGTATCTAGATGATGTAGTGGTCTATAGCCAAGACTGGGAAAGTCACTTAAACCATCTAGAGGAGGTGGTTAAGTTGATTGCCGAGGCTGGGTTAACCATAAACGCAAAGAAATGTGCCCTGGGTTTCACACAAACTAGATATTTGGGATACATTTTAGGTAATGGAGAGGTGCGACCAGAAAATAGCAAGGTGAATGCTATTCGGGAAGCAGCGATACCTAGAACCAAAAAGGAGGTAAGATCCTTTCTTGGAATGGTAGGATATTACCGAAGGTTTATCCCTAACTTTTCATCCATAGCAGCATCGCTGACCAATTTAACCAAGAATAAGGAACAAAATTTGGTGACCTGGACTCCAGAGTGTAATGCTGCATTTTACCAGTTGAAGGATATTTTATGCAGTGAACCAGTGTTGAAAAGTCCAGACTTCAAGTTACCATTTATTGTACACTGTGATGCTTCAGAGGTGGGGCTGGGGGCAGTACTTAGTCAGGAAATTGAAGGGGTGGAACACACTGTTTTGTATATAAGCCGTAAGCTATATCCAAGAGAAACCAGATATGCCACGGTTGAGAAGGAATGTCTGGCAATTAAGTGGGCATTGGAAGTGTTGAGATGTTACCTGTTGGGGCAGCAATTTTCACTAGTCACCGATCATCATGCACTTACGTGGCAAAACAATATGCAATGTAAAAACGTCCGGGTTACCCGATGGTATCTAGCCCTGCAACCATTTAAATTTACGGTATCATACCGACCTGGAAGTCAGCATCATAATGCAGATCATTTATCCCGATATTTATTTATTTATAAAATATTTTACCAGGAAGTAATATATTGAAAGTTACCTCTCGTTTTCAAGTATGTCCTGGGCACAGAGTAAAACAAATAATACACGGTTACAAATACAGTTACATAAATGAACAATGTATACATTATATACAAGACATTGCGTGCATAGTTAAAGAAAATATATATTATGGGCGTATGAAACAGTTACAGACCAGATTAAAGTGTGAGACAGCCTTAGATTTGAAAGAACTTAAACTGGTGGTGGATGTGAGAGTCTCTGGTAGGTTGTTCCAGTTTTGGGGTGCATGGTAGGAGAAGGAGGAACGTCCTTCGATATGGGGCTGAAATAACTAGGAAGGAAGGTGCTGAGAAATAGCAAGATTGATGTTCAGGAACTTTAGTGTATTTAGATTTGACAACAGTAAATGTGGTTTTGTCTCATATAGGGCCTAGACATGGAACCTCTAGAGTGGGAGGGCGGAGGTTCCCTATTTCTCAGTATAGGAGAGAAAAATTGCAGCATCCCTGTCTCTTACAAAAGTATGTTGGAGAAAAATCCTGACTGTTTTCCTCTTAAAGTGGGGGATATGTGACAGGGCTGCTTGCACTTTTGTGGAAGTTAAATGCTTGTTTGCTTTCTGGCACCACTTTTCTTTCTTTCTTTCTGTTTCTATCTTTTTTTTTGCTGGGCCCAGCAATCTTTTTTTTGTTTCCTTTATCTGAAACTTTACTAACCTTTACTGTGGTGTCCTGAGGTCAGTCAGTACAATGCAGGTGTGGTTGGTGTTAAACACAGTTTGATGTTACACAGCCATGGGCAGTCCCTGTTAAAAAGGAAAAGGGCGTTGCCTTCCTGCATACCATCCAGGGTAGATTATACCATGGTATGGGGGGGGTATTAAAGTAAGTGATACTGAATGTCATTTATTTTACAGAGTAAAGACATGCATGGGATGTTTGTAAAAGGTACTGTTTTTGGGGGGGCTTGCTATAGAAAATTGTATGTTGTGTAAAGTGTATTATGTTTGCTAATTGAGTAAGTTTTGGGAGACAACTCCCCTGTGTGGTATACTTAATTTGGTTTGGTCCAAATTAACAAGTAATAAAATGGAGGGGGTTTCTTTCCCTGTTGTCTGCTGCACTCCATGTTGCTGCTGTGTGATATGCGGTTGTTTTTTTTCTGCACTCCTTGTTGCTGCTATGTGATAGGAGGATGTCTGTGGAACTTCAGTGAAAGAATGCAAACTTTCTAATGCAGATATTGCTGGCTACTCTCTGTATGGAGACATCACCCTGGGAGAACTGGTTGTTGTACACTTGATTATGGAATACCTACTAAAAAGAAGGTTCAGAGAACAGCAAAAACCTCTTCCATTCTTCACAGGGTCTGATGCTGCTGCTTCTTTAAACAAAGGCTGGGACGCAAACTTTCACACATATACAATAGGATGTATAGGAGGTGAATTTTTCTTTTTATGCAGTTTTGGTAGACTGTAGTGATAACATCAAACTGTAATTGGGATATTACTTTGTTGTTTAGTCCTTGGTTAAGAATGAATGATTCTATAGGGATTATTCAC
Source organism: Ascaphus truei (assembly GCF_040206685.1). NCBI lineage: Eukaryota > Metazoa > Chordata > Amphibia > Anura > Ascaphidae > Ascaphus > Ascaphus truei. The sequence goes on from NC_134483.1 coordinate 264,213,983, forward strand.
TAAACCTCGATAAAATCAGTGCACTGCCGAGCGACTTTGTATTGTTTTACCACACACACTAAAAGATGCGTGACAAATGGTATTCAGTAAGAAAAACACAATTTTTTAAAAGTGCAGTAAAAAAATATTTGTTTTTTTCTATCTTTCCTATCGCACTGAAACTATTTGTTTAAACTGCAACCTGGAAGAGATGCATGGAGATGCTGCATCTCCATGCGCAGCTCTTACAGGTGATCGTGCAGTTTAAATATTAATTTTATTACTAGTATACGGGAGTAGGGGATCTCCTGACCTGAACCGCATTGATTTCAGCCTCGGGACCCCCTGCTTCCTGAGATACAGGATCCAGTATGTGGCGCCAGTATCGCCACCATTTTTAAATCCTCCACATCACGGCGCACATGACCAGGGCACCTAAATACTGGAGGAGATTCCGGCACCCCATAACAGGGCCTGTATCTCGGAAAGTATGGAGTCCCCGAGGCTGAAACCAATGTGGTTCAGCTCAGGAGAACTCCAGCTCCCACACAATAGTATTAAAAACAATAAATTTAAAAAATCATTGGCTGCTAAGATAATGAAGCTACTTTAATGTGAATTTTTATAATGGTGTAGAGGCAGGGGGTTTAGCAAGCTGAACTTAATTAATTGCAGCTTCAGTGACACTCTGATTCCAGTGTTACAGGCCCCGGTGCCAGTATCCCCCGTGCATTTAAATCTCCTGGTCACATGACCAGGAGATTTAAACATTGTGGGGATACCGGCACCCTGGGGCCTATAACTCGGAGCCTATAACTCGGGAAGCAAGGGGTCCCCGAGGCTGAAATTAATGTGGTTCAGCTCACTATTAGTAAAAATCAAATTAAAAGCAGCTTAATTACCTTAGCAACTAGCCGCTAAGGCAATGAAAGGGTTAAGGCTGGTTTATTGGGGGCAGAGGAGGTGAGAGAAGGGAGTACTTGGCCCAGGACGGGTGGTTAGGCCTACCGGGCAGGTTGTGGGAGGAGTTAACCCCTTTATTACCATAGCGGTTAGTAAACACCTACCGCAACATTCCTGGTAGGCCTAACTACCCACCCTGGGCCAAGTACCCCCTTCACTCACCCCATCTAACCCCAATAAATATTTAAATACCCAATGCCTACCAATACACAACCTCCCTCCCATAACACGTACAGTACCAGACAAAGTTACTATTATCCAGTTATGGATAATAGTGCATTTGCCCATTAAAAATAAAACCAGCCAGCATAAAGTAAATTAAAGTTCTATTAAACCCTGCCAGGATGAAGGCCGTATAAGTCTTCCTCCTCATCCACCGTTGGCAGAAACACTTAAAAAAACAATGTAAACTACAGGCCTCTAACCCATTACTCACATTAGCGGTTAGTAACCACTATAGTAACTAAGGGGTTACCCCCCTCCTCTGTTACCCACGCAGGTGGCCTGACAACCCTCCCCGGGCAACTACCTCCCACCCCCCAGCCCGATACATGTATTGGCACAGTTGTAAACCATGCCCCCAATATGGGCATGGATTGCCACACTGACAATGAATGGACAATCTAAAAAAAACAGGCACAATAAAAACCACATTACATTTAAATAAAATAAGCATTTGCCAAGAAAGCCATTGATTGGCACAGAGGTACATCATGCCCATATAATATGGGCATGGTTTGCCACTATGTCAATGAATGGGCAAGCCACAAAGAAAAAAAACAAGCACTGAATGAAATAAATAACATTGTAATAAAATAAAGAAAATGCCAATAAACCAATTGATTGGCACAGTGGTACACCAGGACTATATAATATAGACGTGGTTTGCCACTATGGCAGTCAATGGTCAACCAAAAAAATAATAATATATAATAATATAAAATCTATGTTTTTCTTACCTTTGATGTCGTCACCTTCCGATTCTGACTGCAGCAGGATCCTCTTGATCCTTGACGCAATGCTCCTTAACATCTAGTAAATTATTTTCTTCTTTCTTCAGTCTTCTATACTTTTAATCCAATCCAATGGGGTGGATGTTATCCAGTCAGCTTCTTACGCTCAAATGAGACGGGGAGGCTTTATATAAGGCCTTGGACATCACATTTGAGTGTCAAATGGTACTCCCCCAATACAATTGGCTTGTGTACCATGTGACAGATTCTTTTTTTTTAAATGATGTGACGTAATCAAAAAGGAGGGAAAACAGCGAATCAGGAAGGCTATGCCTCCCTCCCTTTAAGATGGCGTCACCAAAAAAATGGCTGCCAACAAATTTTTTAAATTATATGACGTCCCTCCCTTTAAGAGGACGTCACATCCATTAAAAAAAAATGGAAGTTGTCACATGGTACTACAACCAATCAGATTTGGGGTGTACTACAGTATGTGATACATCACATGGTATATCTCCCAATCTGATTGGTTGGAGTAACCAGTAACTGGAGTAATTTATAAAAGGCCTGTCCTGTCTGATTTGAGCTTAAGACGACGGGACCACATCCGCCCCATTGGATTGCATTACAATTAAAGAAGTAAGACTGAAGAAAGAAGAAGAAAATAATTTACCAGATGTTGAGGAGCATTGCATCGAGGATCAAGAGGTTCCTGCTGCAGTAGGAATCTGAGGGTGAATACATCAAAGGTAAAAAAAACCTTGATAATATGTTATTTTTGTATTTTTTGGTAATTTTATTGTATTTTTTAAGTGGCCCATTAACTGCCAATGTGTTTATCTATGCTCCTTTCGGGGTATAGATAAGCACAGTGACAAGCAATGCATTTTTAGGCAATTTTATTAAATTTAATTGTTACAGATGCAGCCACCAGTATCAGACAACTTGCCTTGGAAAATCTGGGTCTCTCTCACCGTAACGCTGCAACATTTCTGTGAGATTCTGCAGCCAGACTAATGGCCCATCGAATTAACACAGTGGGGGTTCCTGCAGTCCCATTCAAAATGAATGGGACTGCATGGACCTCTCCTGTGTTTATCTGGCTGCAGAATCTCACAGAAATGTTGCAGCGTTTATTGTGAGATAGCCACTGTATTTTCCCAGGCAAGTCGTTGGGTACTGGTGGCTGTATCTGTATGTATTGTATTGTGTATGTGTTTTTTTAAAGTTTCCAATTGACTGTCAATGTGTTTATTCATGCCACTTTAAGGGTATAGATATGCACAGTGACAAGCAATGTATTTTTGTTCAAATGCGTGTTTTTATGTAGTTGTTAGGTATTGTATTTTTGGTGCTTGTTTTTATTTTAGGTTGCCCATTGACTGCCATTGTGTCATGTTCTAGCCTGCAGTACCCATGCTTATCCACTGGGACTGCTGCTACTTTGTTAGCTCTCTCAAGGAACATTCCAGACCTGAAACCTGACGCCTCTGCACCTGTGCTATATTCTCAGCCTGCATATATAAACTTCCTGTGAGGATTGGACTTCGGCCCCACCCCTGCCACGCATCCTATGACGAGACGGATGACGCACGTTGCGCTGCCAGGTTGGGGGACACCGCACACACCGTGTCCAGGCTCTGCTCCTGTGGCATGCCCCTCGACGAGATGCATGACTCACGCCTCACTACCAAGCCAGGGGACACCGCACGCACCGCACTCAGGTTCCACACCCATGATGTCACGGGTGATGCGCATCGCACACAAGCTACGCGTATGTACCGCACGTCTCTGAGAAGTCTGGCTCTCTCTAATTATTCCTCACCTGCTCTTCTCCCCGCCCCTGCCTATCAGTGGACTGAATATGTCTGAGGGGGCGTTTCTCATTCATTACTCTGCAGCCTTGTACTAACCAACTATTGGCTACCTGGTTCCTGACTTCGGCTTGTATGTGGACCTCCATCTTCTCTGATCCCTGACTTCGGCTCGTATTTGGTCTTCTACCTTCTCTACTCCTGGACCCTGGCTCCGCACTACGACTATCCGATCTCTCCTATCCTAGACCACTGCAAGTACCACGACCACTCTGACATCTCCTATTCTGACCTGGCTACATGACCTTCACTCTGCACTCTGGACTTGGTTGCTCGGTTGCAGGTCGGTAGTTACCAACATGCCCACTTCAGCCTTGCGGTCCTGTCCTGTTTGTGGTGAGCACCCGTTACACTTCCCCTTCCAGTCTGTCAGTGCCTGTTTATACTGGTTCCTCCAGCTGGTGCTAGGTTCCTGTGTTTGCTGCTGCTATTGCTGTAGTCCTGTTACTGTCTCCTCACTGCCGACATCTGCTTGTGACCTCGACCACGCTATCTGCCGCCTGCCTCCGACCTCTGCTTGTGACCCTGACTTCGCTCGCTGCTGTTCCTGCCACTGGGATCCACTCCAGCCATTGATAGACCCTTGACAGAATAAACAAGCCCTATCATGGATCGCGCTGGAACAGACCAGATCCAGACTCAGTAGATTATTAACTTGCAACGTGCCATAGTTCGCTTCCAAGAACAACACAAGGACATGTTTACAACTGTCTTAGCCACGTGGAAGCTGAAGTACGTGAACTGCGCGCCGTCCTAGCTGCTGTGCCTGTTCAAAACACCGTGCCTGTTCAAATTGTGCCCCGGCTACTCTTTCCGGAAAATTCTTTGGGGAAAAAATAACCATTCCGGGGTTTCCTCAACCAATGCAGACTTCTATTTTAGTTACAGCCCACAATCTAGAATACTAAGGAGGCCAAGGTGGGACTAATTATCACCCTGTTCAAGGATGAGGCTCTTGCATGGGTCTCCGCTATGTTAGAACAGAAACGCCCACTACTAAGGTATCTGGAGGAATTTATTAAAGCCATGAGCCTGATTTTTGATGACCCTAATCATGGTGCAATCGCTGAGGCAACTCTAAACAACCTTCGTCAAGGAAGATGCTCAACAGCTGAATACGCCGCTGAGTTCTGCAGATGGGTTACCGATACAGAGTGGAATGAGGCCACCCAGAGATATCATTTTTGGCAGGGTCTCTCTGAGCCAATTAAAGATGAACTGGCCAGGGTGGTGCCTCCAGAGGGGTTTGAGGAATGTGTCCGTTTATGCTTCCAAATCGATCGAAGGCTTACAGAAAGACGATTGGCGAGACAGTGGCTCATGCCAAACAACTCTGGGGTTACAGATGTCAGCACCCCAAGACGTTTCAGGGAGACTGAGGAGGAGCCAATGCAAGTAGAAACATTGCAGGGACCTATTTCAACGAAAGGAATAGACACCGAACAGAAGATCTGTTTGTATTGCGGAAATGGGGGACACTGTCTCGCCGCTTGCCAAAATAAGTCCAGGAAGTCTTCTTTCCAGGAGTCCTTTGAGAAATCAGCTGCACGCCATTTCAAAGACTGTTTACTCATCTTCTCAAAGTAAAAGTAACCCTCCCTCTCTACACCCACACCTTCTGGTTCCTATTATAATCGAAGAGGGAACACATAGTTTTTCAACCACAGTAATGGTCGACACAGGGGTGGCAGGGAATTTTATGGACATAGAATTCGCCAAGAGCCATTCGATACCTTTAATCACCAAGGAATCGCGGGAAAGGATGGAAGTCGTGGACGGTTCTCCTTTGAGCTCTGGACCAGTTACTCACATTTCCTTCGGAGCACTGCCAGCTAGCCTACCTATCTAAAACTCCTATACCAGAGTGTGTGGGAATAAATAAGATTTCCTTGTCCCAAGAAAATCTACTGCCAACTCCATACTCTGAGTTTTCGGATGTGTGTGACAAGAAGAACACGGACACGCTTCACCCACATCGTTCTTATGACTGCCCCATTGAATTATTACCGGGTGCTGCCATTCAGTTTGGAAGAATCTATTCTTTGAGCCAGAATTGAAGGTCCTCAATGACTACTTACAGGAGAACCTGTCAAAGTGTTTCATCCAACCTTCTACTTCCCCAGCAGTTGCTGCTCTCTTTTTCATGGGAAAGAAAGAAGGTTCGCTACGTCCCTGCATTGACTATCGGGAACTAAATAAAATCACAGTTAAGAATAGGTATCCGTTACCTCTGATTCCCGAACTATTGGAAAAAATTTGGTCAGCCAAGATCTTTACCAGATTAGATCTCTGAGGAGCATATAACTTGGTCCGCATCCGACCCAGTGACGAGTGGAAGACAGACTTCCGAACCCGTTATGGGCACTATGAATATCTGGTGATCCCTTTTGGACACTGTAATGCTTCTGCTACTTTCCAGCATTTAATCAATGATGTTCTTCGAGAACTTCCGGACCAATTGGACGATATCCTAGTCTTCTCATATATCAAGGATCACCAGAAACATGTCCGTATTGTCCTAGAGCATCTTCGAAAATACAAACTGTACATCAAATTAAAAAAATGTGAATTTGAAAAAACCAGCATGCAATTTCTTGGTTATGTCATCTCCCCTGAGGGTTTGAGTATGGACCCAGGCAAGATTCAAGACATGGTGGAATGGCCAATTGCTCATAATGAGAAGGACGTTCAGAGATTTGTGGGCTTTGCTAATTTCTATAGACTTTTTTTTTAAATTGCTCTGGCATTATTACCCCAATCACACGACTCACACGGAAAGAACTCCCCTTCAAATGGTCTCCTGAAGCAGATGCAGCATTTGAATAGTTGAAGTCACTTTTCACATCTGCCCCTATCAATATTCATCCAAATCCAGAACTACCATTTATCATAGAAGTGAATGCATCCGACTCCGCTGTTGGTGCCATTATGTTACAAAAAGTTGTACCCAAGATGCTCCTTCATCCATGTGCTTTCTATTCGTACCAAATGTCAACAGCTGAAAGAAATGATGACACTGGAAACAAAATAACTTTTGGCTTTAAAAGCCACATTCTCAGAGTGGAGACATTTACTTGAGGGGTTATCATCTTTACGGATCACAGAAACTTAGAATTCATTTGATCCGCAAAGAGACTGTCTGCGCGACAAGCCAGGTGGGCTCTCTTCTTCGTAAGATTTCAGTTCCATATCTCATACTGCCCCGGCTCCAAGAATGGGAAACCTGACGCCTTGACACGATTATTGCCTAATCCTAGTTCAGATAAAGAGCAAGAAGAAACTATTCTTCCAAAGAGAAATGTTCTGCGCGTTACATTTTCCGCCTATTTCCTCACACGAATTAAGGGAGCCTACTCAAATGACTCTTTTCTTAAAAACTCTCCACCGGAAGTTGAACTATTTCTATGTGATGGTCTGTGGAAATGTAAGGACCGTCTGTTCGTCCCTAAGGAGGTAAGGATAGAGGTGCTCCAATTAATGCATTACTTCTGACCCGCTGGTCACCCACATGTCCTCAAGACACAGGGACTGGTGTCCTGCTCTTTCTGGTGGCCCAAATTAGTACAAGATGTTAAAGACTGTCTTCTCCTGTAAGACCTGTGCTAGGACCAAGACTCCTTGAGCATCCCCTATGGGTTTACTGCAGTCTCTTCCGATTCCTACTCATCCTTGGGGGTCCATACTAATGGATTTTATTCTTGACCTACCCAAATCAAGTGGATATAATACCATTCTGGTAGTAGTGGATCGACTTCAAAAATGGCTCACATCATTGCACCACAGAATCTCCCTTCAGCAGACCAGACAGCCATGTTGATTGTGAAAGAGGTATTCCGGCTTCACTGGGCTCAAGATGAAATCATATCTGATAGAGGGGTGCAATTCACTTCAAAGTTTTGGAGGACTTTCTGTTCCTCTCTAGGAATTCATTTAAATTTATCATCTATCATCCACAATCCAATGGCCAGACCGAAAGAATCAGACATTAGAACAATATTTACGATGTTTTGTTTGCCATCTCCAGGATGACTGGATTGATTTTCTACCGCTAGCTGAGTTTTTGTACAACAACTCACATCATTCGACACAGAAGATTCCCTTCTTGTCAAATTTTGGATTTCATCCAACCTTTATTCCTCGTTTTACATCTTCGGTCCCATTCTGGCAGTTACAGAGAAACTTGAGATTCTGTGAGATGTGCAGGAGACCCTCAAAGAGACACTTTGTGAGGCTCAAGTATGGTACAAAAGAGCAGCAGACCAACAACACAGACCCTCCCCAGAATTTCACATTGGGGATAAGGTCTGGCTTTCTACAAAAAATCTACAATTAAAAAGGTTCTAACCATTAAATTGGGACAAAAATACATCGGGCAATTTCGCATTTAAGCACTACTAAATACAGTGTCCTTTAGATTAGAACTTCCAGAGACCATCAAAATACACCCTGTTTTTCATACTTCCCTGCTGAAGCCATTCCGAGAGAATCTGTTTCCTGGACGGAAGCTTCTTCCTCCTGATCCTGTTCTTGTGGATAACGAAGAGGAATTCATAGTGGGGCTAATTTTGGACTCCAGGTTACACCGAGAGAGACTACAGTACCTGGTCCACTTGGAGGGGGGTGGGGGGGGGAAGGGGGCTATGGCCCAGATTTTGTACATGCTCCACGACTAGTCAGAGCCTTCCACCAGAGATATCCAGACAAGCCTAGGAAGAATCGTCTGGAGAATGCTCTTGGGAGGGGGAAGTAATATGTTCTAGCCTGCAGTACCCATGCTTATCCACTGGGACTTCTGCTAATCTGTTAGCTCTCTCAAGCAATATTCCAGACCCTGAAACCTGACACCTCTGCTCTACTCTCAGCCTGCCTATATAATCTTCCACTTCTTGTCTGTCAGTGCCTGTATATACTGGTTCCTCCAGCTTGTGCTAGGTTCCTGTGTTTGCTGCTGCTATTGCTGTTGGCCTCTTACTGTCTCATCCCTGCCGACCTCAGTGTGGTCGAGGTCACAAGCAATCTGCTGCCTGCCTCCAACCTCTGTTTGTGACACCAACCACGCTCCCTGCTGTTCCTGCCTGTGGGATCCACTCCAGCCATTGATCAACCCTTGACACATTGACAGCCTGTAGCTATCGACAAAATATTGCAAGTTTTTAAAGTACGATATGCTCATCCCTGCTTAGTGAATATCAGTTTCTGGAAGAAAAAAAAAGCGAATTCTGGCATTTTTTTTGCTTATCGTAAAAAAAAATTTGGCCAGAGTGTTATAGTACTACAAAAAGCCGTTTTAGTGTGATATTGCCCTGTTATCAAAGCTTTGTAATAGCAACACAGGCAATGTTGCAATATAAGGGCATTTATAGTGCTATAAGCCACTTGTTGAAGTTTAGTGAATGAGCCCCTAAATTCTTTATGATACCTGTCAGTAGCATCTTTATGATACCTGTCAGTAGCATCTTCACCTAGAATCATGTAACAGGTTGTGTATGAAACATCTTAGGTTCTCTTTAATATAGTTACTTGTATTCAATTGTCTTGAAAAAAAGGTGTGTATCCTTCATCCATTCGAAACAGTCAAAATCCGTAGTTGGAGAAAAAGATAGGCCTTTAGATAAAAGGCTCAAATAATCTGAGTTTAGGACAGTAGATGAAAGGTTAATTACTTGGCTAGAATTAGGTGAATTTGAGGTGATATTGTGATGGCGAGGAGGGTAAACCAGGCTCTCAAATAAAGGTTAAGCCTGTTTGGTTACCTCTGATCCATGTATTGGGGTTCAAGAGTATCAGCTCTTGAGCCTAACCGTTGTATCTGCATAATATGTAATTGTGTGACAATAAAGAACGTGTGTTTTTGCCTTTCCAGGGATGCCAGCAAGCAGGGATTGCTAGGGTATGAATTTCAAGGGCGGTTTTGTAGAGGAATTGTTGTCAGAATGTGCCTAGCTAGTCGGGGTCCAGAGTTGCTGGTTCCCCTCAAAATGTACCCAAGAATCATGCTTGGTTCTCGGATACATGTAGGCACATTATCCTGGCAATATCTCCCCTTGAAAACTCTTGCGTGACTCACCACTAGGGTTCCCTGCTTCAGTATAGCCCAGAAAACTAAATGGGGCAAAGGGATGCAAAGTAACTATGAGGGGCCCCTAGGTTAAGGGGGGTACCCAGTTAATGCCCAGGTAACCCATAACCTATGTAGGGGTTCATGGGTGCTCCAACCATAGATAAGATTGTGAGGGGATTCGTAGAGTCCAGTCCAAGTCTATGAGATAGTGTGTGTGTGGGGAATATAGGCTAAACAAGAAAAAACACAAAAGCACACCAAGATGAGAGATAGATATTGTATTAGCAACAAATAATAAAATTAGTAACTTACATATAAAATTTCTTTAATAATCCCCGATCTGGTGTCTATCACAGGAGTAGGGCATCACATAGGAAGTATGAAGGGTAATCTCAGTTCTGAGAGATCAGACCCGCGCGCTGGGGCTGTCTCTGTTCACTCTCCTGTCCTCCACGTGTGGTAGCGTGGTGCAGAGTGTAGCACACATGTGCAGGAACCGGGGCCTTCAATAGGTGTCCTTAGGATGCCTGTCCGTTTTTGATAGCATAGAAACGATCGGAAATAAGCAGGAACGGTACACTTGAGTGTGTACTGGTGGTGGGTAGTAAAACCACCAGCCACAACAGTCGCGACGCGTTTCGTTTAACAAAGTAAACTTCTTCAGGCGTGCCTGCTTATTTCCGATCGTTTCTATGCTATCAAAAACGGACAGGCATCCTAAGGACACCTATTGAAGGCCCCGGTTCCTGCACATGTGTGCTACACTCTGCACCACGCTACCACACGTGGAGGACAGGAGAGTGAACAGAGACAGCCCCAGCGCGCGGGTCTGATCTCTCAGAACTGAGATTACCCTTCATACTTCCTATGTGATGCCCTACTCCTGTGATAGACACCAGATCGGGGATTATTAAAGACATTTTATATGTAAGTTACTAATTTTATTATTTGTTGCTAATACAATATCTATCTCTCATCTTGGTGCGCTTTTGTGTTTTTTCTTGTTTTGCTGATATTGGTATCACCATCGGGGTTCCGGTGGAGACCACATTTGGAGGTGGGGGAGACACCTCATAAACACAGAAGCAGCAAGAGAACTGAGAGGGATCAACAATCCAAGCTTAAAGAGCCAGAGCGCGGACTGAACTTTTCATTACTGGGAATATAGGCTAGTAGAAAATAAAATGCAGCTTTCTGTTCTATTCCCCATACCCAGAGACTTAGGACAGGTAAAAGTATATATTTTTATTAATATTGTGTTTCCTATAAGATATACTGTTGTGCACGGTAATGAGCTGGGACTTTCAGAATCAATGTTCTGGGGCTACCAAGTTTGGTGCCAGTAAGTTTGTAGGACATCGGAGTTGAAAGCCACCAGAGGATGCCTGAGGTGTGAAGGGCTTAAATACCCACATCCTAGGATGAATGGAAGTCCTCTGGACTACCATTTCCCCACCAGACTTGGAGGGGCCTAACTCAGCGGGTGGCATCTGAATAGCAAGGGACTAGGTGGCAAACTTGCTCATGTCCCTTGGCAGATTTAGAATCCCCGCTTGCCCGGCTTCACAGGACTGGTTTCGCTCTGATTGGCTGGTAAGAAAGTTCCCACACTGTGATTGGCTTGTGAGTGAACTCCAAAATACTATAAAAAAAACCCTCAGCCAATAAATCCAGAGATTCTCAAGCGCCAAAACAGTGGCAGTGTTTTTGAATGCCATAAAAGATGCCCTTGTGTGAATGGCAAGGCACCGGCTAACCAACCAGGAATATTTTCTAAGTCCAGCTTTTTGTGACCCAAGTTCTGAGAATTGAACATTGCGGACGCAGCTGGGATTTCAAGCCGATTTTAGCTCCGGGACTTTGCTCCAAATGTCATGGTCAAAGAAAACCTTTTGTTTAGAGTGCCATACAGCTGGGAAAGTCTAGTTTTTTACCCCAGTTCCCAAGTAAGTGTGTCTCTTCTTATATAGTTTGTGTATCATAGTGTGTATGCCTTTTCATGCAAATAAATCACAATTTATTTCACTTTACATGTTTTGCTCAATGTATGATCCTGGTAAAAAGGTGTAAATGCCTGGTCTCCCGTGACAGATATCCTCCCTGTTTACCTCATATTTCTTCTTGAAGCCCCATATTTCACTGTCTAACAGTCCGCCTCTTTGTAATCTTGTGTCCCTAGTGAATATCTTGTTTTTTTTTTTTTTTTTACTTTTATGTCTTGAGTGGATCTTTCCAAACCATTTTATAATTTGTGTTCTAATTGGTTAAATCCACAGTGATTTCCACCAATTGTGTATCAATTTTCTTATTCACTACTTCAAGTTTAGTTTTTTTTTTAAATCAAGAAGCAGCTACATTAATTCCATGGAACATTTAGTTATTATTTGGTCCCAGACACTAATAATATCAAACTCTGTCTGATGAATTTATGAGAACAAATTGATCCGAAGCCCCCTGGGAATTTGATTGTTCTTAATGTAATTCTCCAGGCGTGAGACTGTATATCCCACCAAAACTTTGCCTGCTGTTTAAATATATTTGGTGGGTAGGATTAATGCAAATCCAGAATCCGGTGCTCAAAAGACCACACAAACAAATAATACAATGATGATAGCCCAGTTCAATCTTTACACATATATGCAGCAGCAGCGGAGATAACTCTTTGATAAAGCACTTCCAGTGTGAAAAATGTTAGAGGATTGCCAGCACTACTAATTTATGTTTTTTAATAAATAAATAACTTTTTGGTCACCCCGTCCTAGCTTTGCTATTTTGGCTGTGCACCCGCTATTTCTATTTGGATCTTTCCCTGTTTAAATATATAGTCTGTCAGAGAATACATTCTCAGCCTCATTTTGCCAAGTGTTAAAATTAATTGTAGTAGAGATGAAGTCTGCCATTTAGTAGTGGCAAGTAATAGTGTAGCGAGCAAAGGAGGGAAATGGTTGAAAGACCAACCCTAAATAACGTCAACTACGGAGGAGAAACACTCCTTGCTCAGCTACAATAAAATACATTAAAATGTCTATTAGTGTATAGCCTACTTAGAATAAAAAGAAGGAAAATAAAAAGTAAATGGAGGGTATTATTAATCATTTGTGCAGATCTAAACACATGCTATAATGCAATACAGCAACTAAAGAGAAAAGCACTGTGTACTGAACTCGGTCAATAAATGGTTGGATGGAGGTGGTGTAAAATTAACTTTTAATTGATAGGTATAAAATAAATGCCAAAATAGAAATAAGTACAAGTTATAATTCGTCAATAAATCAATAAATGAAAAAATATGTAACGGGATACAAAGTGTGACTTAAAGCAACAATAGATAAAAAGTATTACTGTCCATTCTAGTAATGGTTATACTCTGTACGGAAGGATGTAAACCTGTCTTTATTAAATGAGCTAGATGGTGGTATCTAATCTAGCTGCAATGTAGTGCAGACTAAGATAGATTCTAGGAGTAACCATGACACTCAATATGTTATATAACAGGTGAGTGAAAGTAGATATGATAAATATGCAGGCGTCAGAATATAAGCCCTGATAACGTAATGGGAACAGGGGGGAGAGAGGTAATGGGCAATAGTGATGGTATGGCCTAATATGACAGTACAATCTGACAGACTGTCTAAATATGATAGTAATCTTAGGGTTAATCAGAATGGTTCCTGGAGTGTACCCAGCAGTTAGGATATATTACTACAAGATCTCAATTAATTAAAACATTAATGACCTGTGTGTGTTTAGTGAGAGTTCTCTCCAAACACTGGGAGTCAGGTTAGTGTGTATCCTCAGATACCAGTTCGCCTAAAATAAGCCCTGATAAGCCCGTATGGGAAGAAAAAGAGGTCCCCGTTAAAATGATCTATTGAGGCTATACACTGGTACACTTCGGAGAATCATTAGCTCAGAGTACTCACTTGGAACTCTTCGCGGTACCAAACGGAGCTGAAAGGGCAGTGCACATTAGTTCCTGATTTGTACACGCTGATGCTTGTGACACCAGAACAGTGACTGACGATCATTTCCTGTCATAGCAACGCTTTTCACAGATTACCCGATCTGTGTGACCATGGTCCCTTTTACAGCTTGAGGGTTTCCTTGGTAATTTGGCTCATTGGTAATTTAACCATTTCAGACCCTGTTGGTTGTATTAATGTGATTTTCCCTCCATGATTCTAGCTACTTTACTTTTTATATATCGTTCCTGACGGTTGTCACACTTTTTAGCCATGTACATATTTTTTCATTTATTGACAAATTATAAATTATACTTCTATTTCTATTTTGGCATTTATTTTATACCTATTAATTAAAAGTACATTTTTACACCACATCCATCCAACCATTTATTGACTGAGTGGAGTACACAGTACTTTTCTCTTTAGTTGCTTTTTACAGTACCTCATCCCTGGTTTTTGCACCGTCAATTAGTACATAACCATTACTTACTTTTGAATTACTATTTAGCTGAGCGAGTAGTGTTTCCCTTACTTCATATAGTGCAATACCAATTAAATATTAGAGCACAGCAACAAAAATGGCATAACCCAATTAAGTGTAGATGTGTTGTTGTGTTATTAGTCGATTCAGGAATATTTTCTTCAGACTTGTTGCTGTACATCAGTCAAGTATTGATCTCATTCGTATGTCTCTTCAAACACATCAAGAAGCAATAACACATATATACATATACATAGTGAAAGGAATCCACGGCACTCACCATCAAGTTGCAAAAGAAATGTGTTTATTTACCACATAAGGCAAACCAATGAATACAGAGCAATGTTTCTGTCCTCACTCAGTCCTTTCTTAAGCTCTGGTGGTACCTCCAGAAAAGCTTGCCTATTACAATAGTCATATGAAAAACTGTTCATAAGTCAAAATTCATACTAAAATGAAATGCTATATTTTGAATATACACATGCCAGTATTTGGGGAATGTGTACATTTTGCCATCATTACAATTATGCTAGCATTACGATTTCATATTATAAAGTATATTGATGAAAACTGATTAAAAAAATAACCATTACGTACTTGAATGTTTAAAGGTTTAAAAAGTAGCATTACAGTAACTGTGGTATTTTTTTCATCAGATTACAAAAACACATTCATTATACAGTACACTATGATGTACAAATAAGAACAGTGCAGATAAGATAAATGTATTTCTAAAGACTTACAGTACTAGACTGTCTTAAGAGTAGTAACATCAAAAAATGTTACACCCAAAATCTCATGGTTCACTATTTTCTGAGCTGCTCATTTCTTTGAAAGCAGATATTTTTCATGTATACTGTACTTTCACTTCTAAATACCCTTCATTTCACCTTGACTCAAAAGCCATAAACCACTGGATATCTAGTAAAGGGGATATTTAAACCCCTCATATTTAGAATATTTTAATTCTTACCTTGCACAACTAACAATATTATAAAATGACAACCTTGTTAAAATATTATGCAGTTATTTATGTTCATTGGCTAAAGTTATTTTAAAAAAAACGTACCTCTGTTATCTTAAAGAGAAGAATTGTTCATACAAAAATGGAAGTATTTAGTTAAATCAGTACAGTACATGGTTACTCATTTATGTTGTGAATGGGAAGCAAAATAGTAAAACTTTCCATTGCTGGGCAGAGATCAATCTTGTTATAACTGCTTATTTAAGTGATGTAAAGACCCTAAAAAATAGCTATTTTAATTGGTTATCTTTTATTATAGTTTCATTACAGTTACAAGTACTAACTCAGCAATATACTCCATCTAGAAATACTATGGTCACATTTGTTAAGGATGAGTAGGCAAACTATAAGTAGAGATTTATTATAATTGGAGAAAAGAAAATGATAATAAAAAGAAGTGCAAATAATTTGATTACTTTTAAATCAAAATTGATATTCAAGAAAAATAAAAAAAAATCCAACTGTAGTCTTTGTATGCATGAAAGAATATAATTAAAACTACTTACAGTAGCATTGCTTAATAATATTCTTCAAGGTGATTAACTCTTTCTATTGTTAAATAACATCTTTATAAAAACAGATGTACTAAATATTTATCTGATCACTTTTCATAGTTTAATTTATGAGTGTCCGGAATAAGCTTGGAAACGGCTTTGAGAATTTTAAATGTTTTGTGTATGCTATATTTTTAATGCAATGTACTATATGGTAATAATGAACCTTTACAAAAAGCATGAAAGAGAATACTGAAAGATAAGTAACTGGCATCAGAAGACCATCTGAATCAGCCATAAGGATGTTAGTCCAATCAAAATATGAAACATTATGAGTATCAACATTAAACTGTTGGAGACATAAGATTATAAATACACAGTAACTACCATATATCCCACTTACATCCTTACTACTTACTGAGCATCTACCCTCTGACTGTTTCCAAACATCATTTTAAAGCTGTAAACTCTTAGCAGAGATTCCTTTCTCAACTATTACATTGGTACCCGTATTCACATTGCATAATTATTCTTACTTTTCTACCATACTGTAAAGTGCTGCATATTCTTGTCATTAGTATACTGCACCTTTAAGGTATTTGAAGAATGTTTATAGTTTCTCTAGTGTGTATAAATAAAAAAATTAAAAAGCGGCTTTAAGGGGCGCACACTGATAGTGACCCACCCTATGTACAGTACATTTATTGCTTATTTGCCCTACATACACTGATAGCTAGCTTAAACACACGTTTACAACTCACTCCCACTAACCTACCCATCTGGCCCTTTCAGCCTCAGGATGGTTTCCTCCTCCCTCCTTTCTTATCTCAACAAATATAAATATAATGTGTGTGCAGCCCTCTTTCCCCCCCCCCCTTAAGTGAGATTGGGGTGTGTAGGTGTATCTGACTACTTCTCAGTGTGGTGCTATACCTGTTGGCTCACAGGAGGGCTGAGCTTCCGCCATGGGGAACCTGGGGCATTTATACTAGGGATACTTACTTCCAACGATGCAGCGCCTCCACCTGCGATGGCTCCCACCAGAGGGGGAGTGGTTCCTCGCAGGACAATCACAATAATCGATACTCACACAGATATATATAACTAGGGACTTTACTGAACATGCATGAAAACAGATCACGGCAATATCATCATAACCTGTGTCCCTCTCTAGAGGAGACACTTACTGCGTCGCGCAGGACGCTTCCCCAACACTAGGTGATCCCACCCAGTGTCCCGAGAATCCCCACCCAATGTCCCGCACTCTAGTAGAGAATGTGGGTGACTGCGCAGTCACTAATTAATGTGTTAGGCCTGTTGGTGCACATATATATTGAATACCTTCCGAGCACTCCGATGCTCGGGTCCGCAACAATCTTCTCAAAGGGTCAGACGTGCGATGCATCCGTCTGATCCTTTCCAGGTAATATTCTCCAGGATGTATAAACGTAGAGATTGACGCTCATACAAGTGTATGGACTCACAAACTGTATTACAGCATATAGGTAGATAGGAACTTCTATAAATAATTCCAGCAATTATATAATACTAGGTCAAGGGGGGACATGAACATGGGACCTAGCGGTCAGTCAGCGCGACTACCGCAGATATGGTTTACCCTGCTTACCCCCCTTGGAATTGGGTCAACAGCTTGGCAATCCGCTCATCCTGTGCTGTTTGTAGTCTTTCATCTCTCTCCGCTTGCAGCCGGGCCTGCTCGCACAGAAATGCTTTCAACATTTCTCCATTCTTGTGTGTGTGTGTGTGGCCCTTTAACTGCACGAGCCTTTTGAAAAAAATCAAATCTCACTTCTTGACACCATATGTTGCAGGGTACATGTAACTACACATGCGGGTTTCTTGACAAGGCTTATTTATTTAGCCTTTCAAAATATACAGCACACAAAACAAAAATAGCTTTTCATCAGCAACAAAAGGAAAATGGCTTTTCTTCAGCAGACAGAGAAAAACAGTTTCTCTTTAGCAGACAGTGTATATGGCAGTTGCCCTTTTCTATGCAGGGGACAGACAGTTCACAATTCATCTACTTTTCTAATCAGACCTTGTATCAGGAAATCTCTCAGCCGCTTACTCCTCTCTCCTCAACCGACAGCCTCCATGTGTCTACAGCCTGGGTTTTAACACACCTTGATTAGGCAGCTGGGATCCAACTAATTGTCCTGAGGTTCCCAGCTGAAGTTAACCTAGTCAGTGCTGCACTGCAGACTAGACATAGGTTTTCCAGGCATATAACTGGTGGCTTTTGTTTACCCTGTCACAGTGCTATATACATAAAGACATACATACCAATCTAAAACGTTCACAGCCTAAAACACCATTTTATAAATACATATAACATTTACCACATCAAAATGATGTCCTATAGAATACTTTTATCTGCTTTAATTATGGATATATTTTAGCATTGTTTTATGTGTCCTGTTTTGGTGTGGTGAATGTGGTTTATATTTCTAGCCATGTCTAGTTTCGGCTACTAATCTGCCCTCCCTGACATTCAAGCCCTGGTAACAGTGTAGGCAGTGTCAGGACCAATCATGGGTGTTCCCCACCAGAAGCAGCTCCCTTGAGTGACAGGGGAAGAGGTGGGCTATGGCCTGTGTTCTGCCCAATAAGGGGCTCAGACCTTGGACCCTCCCACTTGGTACTTAAGGGGCTACACTACCAAATTTAGGCCGTTGTCTCTCCCCTTGAGAGAGACTGGCATCACACAGAGGTGTACAGGGCTCTGGCACCTGCTGTACCCTCCCCTTGGGGAGTTGGGGTGATTAGGGATCTGTCTCTATTAGGGAGTCAGGGAGGAGTTTGGACTGCCCTTGGTGCCCTAGGCCAGGGGTGCATGTCCAGGGACCATCCAGAGGTTGAGTGGCCTGAAAGTGTTGCTGTGCAGTGTATGCTGATAAAAGCTGTAGGCAATAAAGACTGTTCCAGTTTAAATATACTCCTGCCTGGCATGCAATGTATCAGGGGGAGTGTGGTTCTCTTGCAGGGATTGCCTTCATATTCCTGGAGCCTGCACGGGATGGAGGCGCTGACACCAGAGTGAGAATGAACCAGCTAATACCCCAGAAGCCTGTCCTGATGTCCCCAATACCATCAGCGGACCCCTCAGTATCTGGTAAGCCAGCAGGTACCAGCACTACACATCTGGTAGCAGGGCAAATCTCCCAGAGGGTGGGGGAAACACTGCTACATATTTATAATACAATAGAGTATAGTTTTATAGTTAAGTATAGTTAAGTAAATCTGGGGGCAGCTTTAATTTTTACAACTTGTCAAATAGGACCATCAGCTGGTCTTTGAATAGTGCATTATTGCCTCCACAGTCAGATGTAACATATAAGAATCATCTGAAAGTTGGTTACTGAAATCCCACATCTTAGTGCAAATTCTATCAAGATCAAAAGATCTTCTGCCATGTTAAAAGGTTTCATTATCTTTCAATTACATTATTAAGAAAATAAAAAGCAAATTCAGGTTGTTATACTTCATACCAACCCCCATTTTACTTTAAAAACAAAGTGGATATCCTGATAGTTATTATTTGGCTGAATGAGCTGAGGTAAAGCTCCTAGGTCAGCTGCTGGCATAATGAGTGATTGTGTAGTGGAGCCAAGAATGTGAATGATGATACATTTTGAAAGGCCTTGGAATTTGTGAAAAACAAAAGAAGCTACAGTTTTGAAAATCTTTCCATTTGTTCACTCAACAAAAGATAGTACATGGTATTAACAGCACCTCAATAGAAATAAATTAATTAATATTAGTGTGGTGCATGGGAACAAAAGAGGAACCCTGATTCCCTCTATATTAAACAACAAGAAGCAAAGAAAGTGTTCCCAACACTCAATAGAAAAATGCGTAAAAAAGACACTAAATGGTATGCAAAAATAAATAAATTTTACTATCAAAAATAAATACAGATATGGCAAACAATATGCAATGGACAATGATGCTATTCTAGTCTACATAGTCAAACCACAAATGGTATCCAGATAACATACTGTGAAGGGGAGGTAAGGGAAAACAAGGAGGGGGGGGGGATTAACCAGGGGATAAGGGGGCTATTGAGTGCTGGGAACACTTTCTTTGCTACTCAACAAAAGATGACTCAAGGATTTGTGTTTAGTAAAATGATTCAAAAACAGGATAAGGAAAGAAGTGTTATCTTCCTGGGCTAACACAAGAGGCAAATTTAGGGTCTCTAGGCATAAAGAACTGTGAACATATTCATGTTTAAAAAGCATAACCTAAATGACACCGACAAGGTCATTTTTATACATTTTATGGGCTTGAGTTTAAGGCCATCTATTGACCATTGCAACAAGAAGAAATCACCTTGGCAATTGAAAAAAAAATGCAATTAAACCTTGTTTTGTGTATGCTCTTATTGTTAGTATATTTTTTAGTAAAAGGATTACCTTTTCCAACTAGAAAAATATTAATGCATTATGCATTCCCTAATCTAGGTATGTAATGTAAGTCTTTATTTCTATAGCGCCATTAATGTACAAAGCGCTTCACAGTAGTAATACGTGACAATCATTCAAATAACAAAAAATACAAATAACACATCATGGGAATAAGTGCTTCAGACATAAAAGTAACATTTCAGAAGAGTCAATGCTCTGTAGAGCTTACAATCTAATTGGTAGGTAGGAAGAACGTACAGAGACAGTAGGAGTGCATTCTGCTAAGTGTGTCTGTAGGGGGACAAGCTTTATGTATCATGTGTATAGTATTAGCCATGGTGCTACTCATATGCTTCTTTAAGCAAGTGTGTCTTAAGGTGGGTCTTAAAGGTGGATAGAGAGGGTGCTAGTCAGGTATTGAGGGGAGGGGCATTCCAGAGGTGGGAGGCAATCAGTGAGAAATGTTTAAGGTGAGGTTTAAGGCGAGAGAGGGCTTTAGATACAAATGGGGTAGAGAGAAGACATCTTTGAGCAGAACGCAAGAGTCGGGATAGTGCATAGTGAGGAATTAGGGCTGACATGTAAGGAGGGGCAGAAGAGTGAAAAGCTTTAAATGTGAGTGTGGCAGGACGGCCTGTATGCGAGGTCAGTCAATAGTCCACATGTGTAGCTTCAGGTTAAAGCAATTAATAAGTGGTTTTATATCTCCACAGTAGAACGTAACATTTGGGCACACTGTCCCTTTAAGGCAACACAAAATATAGCAGCAAAATAACATCTACTCCACATTTGGAGAACTTACTCACAATAAAAACCCTATCTATCAGGCTGGCTGGCTATATCCAGTTACCAAACCTTTAACAGTCAGGAAAAACAATAGTAACAGTTCTTACTGTGTTTGTGAATCCATCTGCATAGCAGCTTGTCTAGGATAGCTCTGTAGTATGAGGCAGCCACCTGATTGTAAGCAATAGCTTCCTTATATCTCAAGCTGGTTGTCAGGTGTGTCTGCTTAGTTCCTGATTGCCAGCTATTCTTCCTGGGTTAACCTTCTGAGTGCTGGATGAAGGACTCAGATATAGGTTTCCCAGGCATAACTAGCAGTACCTGACTTCCCCCTGTCACAGTGAGGAGGAGAATTGAGTGCGAGATGCAGGATTATATAGTAAGCCAGGAGAGTGATTTCAGCAGGGGAGATGCTGAGACAGATTTAGGAAAGAGTAGAGTGATTCTGGCAGCAGCGTTTAGGATAGATTGTTGGGGAGACAGGTGAGAGGCAGGAAGGCCAGGCAGCAGGAGGTTACAGTAATTGAGACGGGAGAGAATAAGGGCCTGAGTCAGAGTTTTAGCAGAGGAAAGGGCGTATCTTTGTAATATAGAGGAGTAAAAAGTGACAGGATTTAGTAATGTTTTGAATGTGAGAGGAGAATGTGAGAGAGGAGTCAAGTGTGGCCACTAGGCTACATGCTTGGGCTACTGGCTGAATGATAGTACTTCCAACAGTAATGTAGAAGGAGGTAGTGGGGCCAGGTTTGGGAGGAAGTATGAGGAGTTCTGTTTTTGCCATGTTAAGTTTAAGTCGGCGGAGGGCCATCCAGGATGATATAGCAGAGAGACATTCAGAAACTTTGTTCTGTACAGCAGGTGTAAGGTCAGGGGTTGAAAAGTAAATTTGTGTGTCGTCCGCATAGTGTGATATTTAAACCCAAGAGATGTTATTAGGTCACTTAGAGAAAGTGGGTACAAAGAAAAGAGGAGAGGTCCCAGGACAGAGCCCAGAGAGAGACACAGAGATCAATAGAGGAGGAGGTGTTAGTAGAAGAGACACAAAGTACGATGGGAGAGATAAGAGGAGATCGAGGATAGAGCTTTGTTACGAATACCAAGAGTATGGAGAATGTGAAGGATAAGAGGGTGGTCAATGGTGTAAAATGCTGCAGAAAGGTAGAGTAATGCGAGTAGAGTGTAATAACCTCTGTCTTTGGCCGCATGGAGGTCCTTACTTATTTTAGTGAGGGCTGTTTCTGTGGAGTGAGAGGTGCGGAAGCCAGATTGCAGAGGGTCTAGGGGAGAAGAGGTGTTGAGAAAGTGGAGCAAGCGAGAGAATACAAGATGTTCAAGGAGTTTAGAGGCAAAGGGCAGGAGGAAGACAGGTCGATAGTTGGAAAGACAGGTAAGGTCAAGCTAGCTGTTTTTGATTAATGATATAACTGTTGCATGATTGAAGGAGGAGGAAAAGTTACCAGAGTAGAGGGAGGAGTTAAAAATCTGTGTGACCATAGGGATTATAGTAGGAGCAAGAGGTTTTAGGAGATAGTGAGGGAATAGGGTCAAGAGGGCAAGTGGTAGAGGGAGAAGAGGAGATCAGCAGTGACACATCCTCCTCTGAGACAGCGAAAAAAGTGTCAAGGAAGGCAGGAGGAGAGGTAGGAAGTGGAGTAGGATCGGAGGAGGAAACAGAGGTGATGTTCTGACGTATGGATTCCACTTTTCCTTGAAATAGTTAGCAAAGTCCTGAGGTGAGATGGAGGAAGAAGAAAAGGCAGCTGAGGGTGGTTTGAGTAGAGAGTCAAAGACAGAGAAGAGTCAGCGTGGATTAGACTTGTGCATGTTGATTAGTGAAAAAAAGTAAGTTTGTTTAGTCTGAGAGAGGGCAGAGTTGAAACGGGATAGCATACATTTGTAGTGAAGGAAGTCTGCGAGAGTGTGAGATTTCCTCCAGAGGCGTTCAGAGGAACGAGTGGAGTAACGCAGCATGCGCGTTTGGGAATTTAGCCAAGGTGTGGGATTAGAAGGGCGAGGGCGGCAGAGAGAAAGCGGAGCATGTATATCAAAAGAGGAGGATAAGGCAGAGTTGTAGTTCCTGACCAGGTTGTCAGGGTCTGTAGCAGAACTAAGAGAGGAGAGGGAGGAGCGTAAAACGGCATGAAAGGCTGGTAGATTGAGCGCAGGTTTCTGCAAAAGCGAGGGGTAGATGGAGATGGAGAAGGGGAGAAATGAGAGAGAGAAGATGAGGTGATGGTCAGAGAAAGGAAAGGGGGAAATGGAGAAATCAGAGAGAGAGAAGTTTTTTGTGAAAACTAGGTCTAGGTAGTGGCCATCCTTGTGGGTGCTGGCTGCAGTCTACTGTTGAAGGCCAAAAGAAGAGGTTAGAGAGAGAAAGTGAGAAGCCCAAGGGAGAAAGGGGTCATCAATGTGGCAGTTGAAGTCCCAAAGGAGAAGAACAGGGGAGTCTGAGGAGAGAAAGAAAGAGATCAAGGATTCAAAGTGAGAGATAAAGAAGGGGGATGAGTAGAGGTAGGTGGGCGATAGATGACCACCACGTGACAGGGAGAGGAGAGAAGATCTGGACATTGTGAGCCTAAAGGAGGGAAAAGCAAAAGAGAGAGGAATAGGAAGGGTTCGGTAATGGCAGAGAGAGGAGAGCAGGAGCCCCACGCCTCCACCACTGCCATCAGGGCGCAGAGTGTGCGAGAAAGAAAGGCCATCATAAGAGGTGTATGCAATCAATTAACTGATTAATGAGAATGTACTTTTTTTTAAATAGCTGGAACCATTACAATAAATTAGGTTACTTTTTCAAATTTCTAGAAGAAACGCTAATTCCACAAAAACACCATAAATAAAACTACAACATGCAGGGCAGTCCTAGTTTGGTCGTGGTGGTGTGACCAAAGACAGTTAGAATTGAGCCCCAATTGACTTCACCGCAGAGACACACAGCCACCGCTGGCTTTGCCACCAAGGTAAGTACCTAACCTTGGCCCTTAACCTAAAACCCACTAATGTTAACCCATAATATGAATACTACCCCCTACACTAAAAGAAAGAGGAGAATTGGCGCACAATCCAATGAAATGGGTCCCAGGATAAACAAAATTGATTATTTATTAATAAAATAACATCCAACAAACGGAGGAGAGCAACCTCCTATGCGTTTCGTGTACGGTTGTACACTTTATCAAGGAGTATGACAAATAGCTCACATACAGTTCTTTATATACCCTACCTGTGTTTCTTATTTTCGTGCCAAAATTTGGCAATAACCAGCGCTTCAAAGGAGCGTCATCATCCCCATGATGCTCCCCCCATCCCATGTGATGGAGCCAACGGTGTAGGTGGGCAGGGACTCTTCCCGCTCCGCCCCCCTGTGGAGCTACAGAACCCGCATCATAATTATGAGCGGTCTGTGACGCGACGGGAGCACGCCACCTCCGAACAACCCCTCCCATAACATGAGAGGAGCATACAGAGGCAATCGATCCCGACACGTCTCTCTCCACTAATAGAGAGACGGATGAGACAGAAGACCAGCATAACCCATCCACAACAGTAACCCACCATGAGAGGGGAGGGCACTTAAGGGATTAATATTCAGCTACACTTATAACATGATACATGCCCATAACATATGACCATAAAATGGTTCAAATAAGAAAATCTTCTAACCATCATAAGCATATTGTCTCCCTTGAATGACAATAAAAATAAAAAACAAAAAACACATGTATTATATCATGATTAAAAAACTTATCTAATGAAAAAAGAAAATATATAGAAAATTAAAAACAATGTAATGAACTTCTTAATCCTCTTAAGAGAAAGGACAGAAGAAATTGAGGAGAGAGGAAGAAGGGAAGGGGGGGGAAGGAAAAGGGAAAAGGGGGAAGGGGGAGAGAGAGAGAGGATTGGTGAAAATGCAGAGAAAGGAATTCGGAGAGAGAAAAAAAAGGGGGGGGATGAAAATAATGCAATTGACATATAATATATCCTTCATAAGCACATATATTACATCTCCATCGTGAGCCATAACATCCGATCAACATAGCAAATATATAATGAAAGCATTTACAGACGTTAAAGAATCCCAGAAATTTCAATCAATCCAGTCCATCTCGTAACAAGTAATATATATGTGTAAATACTTTAAGAATTGTTTTACAATTTTTTCAGTTAATTAATAATCCCATAGAACCTTAATCAAACATTCTCATACACACTTCAATAAACACTTTGAATACACATTATCTTTATTTTGTTATTTTTGTTCACTGTTATTAAATCAAAGATCTCTAATCTCGAAGGAAATGGCTCAAATTCTATTCTATGTTTATACCATCTGGATTCCTAGTTTTAAGTAGGAAAATCCATTTGGATTCCCTGTGATCTAAAGCTTTAATGAGATTACCTTTCCTCTCTGCTGACATAACCCTATCGATACCCAGAAACCCAACATTTTTAAGACCTCCACTTGTGCATTCACAAAAATGTTTGGATACTGGATGTTGTGTATCCTTTCTCCTAATTAACCCAATGTGTTCCTGAATCCTGATTTTCAAACTTCTCGTGGTCCTACCCACATATCTTTTTCCACATCCACAAAACAAAAGATAAATTACAAAATTAGAATTACAATAAATAAAACAATTGATTTTGTACTTTCTATGAGGATTGTGGGAAAAGAAATGATTGGCAGGTATCATGTAATTGCATACATTACACGAACCACAATTGAATGAACCCTTTGTCATGAAATTTTTCATTCTGGTATCCCTATTGAAAATATCACTGGGTGAAATGTAACCCGCTACAGTCTTAGCTTTTCTAAAAATACATCTAGGGCCCATTTGAATATAATCCTTCAACATTGTATCCATTTGTAAAACATTCCAATGTTTGGCTAAAATGGCTTTTATTTGATGGCTCCTTTTATTGTATTTGGATATAAAGAATGGTGTGTCTGAATTACTACCAATTCTCCTTCCTTGAGTTGTCCCACCCCTCACTCCTGGCTCTCTAGGACTAATAAGGGCATCCCTATCCATATGCTTAACATCTTCTAATGTTTTTTGCAAAAAATTTGGCTCATAGCCTCTTTCAATAAATCTAAGTTTCAAATCCTCAGACTGAGAGAGGAACCGCTCCATTGTTGAACAATTCCTCCTCGGTCTGAGGAACTGACCTCTGGGGATGCCCCTTAGAAGTGGATGGGGATGACAGCTGTCTGCCCTCAGGAAGGAGTTTCTAGAGTTCTCCTTCCTAAAGGTGTCTGTTTGAATTTTTTGATTAAGATCTACATATAAATGAAGGTCCAGGTACTTAATTTGTTGACAATGAAAATCAGAAGTGAATTTTAGATTTAAAGTGTTAATATGAATATATTCTATGAAATTATTTAATGTGCTTGTGTCACCATCCCAAATTAAAATTAAATCATCTATGAATCCCTTGTAGAAAACAATATTTTCTCTAAAAGGATTAACAGTGCTAAAAATAAACTGTGATTCCCACCACCCCATAAATAAATTGGCATAGGAGGGGGCGAAACTCGTCCCCATTGCTGTGCCTCTAAGTTGCAAATAATATTTGTGCTCAAACAAAAAATAATTGTGATTAAGTAAAAATGTGATTGCATCTAAAATAAATGTAGTGATGAAAATTGAAGTACCTGGACCCTCAATTAAATTTCTCACAGCTGTTAAACCTGATTCGTGTTCTATAATAGAATACAAAGACGTTACGTCTAGCGTAACCCATAAATAAGTTTGTTTCCATTTGATGTCTTTAACTTGTCGTAACAAGTCACCTGAGTCAAGAATGAAGGATGGTAGACCTCTAACAAATGATTGCCGATATCTGTCTACATATCGTGAAAGACCTTCTCCCAAAGATCCAATGCTAGAGACTATTGGCCGACCAGATTTTCATTGTCAACAAATTTAGTACCTGGACCTTCATTTATATGTAAATCTTAATCAAAAAATTCAAACGAACACCTTCAGGAAGGAGAACTCTAGAAACTCCTTCCTGAGGGCAGACAGCTGTCATCCCCGTCCACTTCTAAGGGGCATCCCCAGAGGTCAGTTCCTCAGACTGAGGAGGAATTGTTCAACAATGGAGCGGTTCCTCTCTCAGTCTGAGGATTTGAAACTTAGATTTATTGACGGAGGCTATGAGCCAAATTTATTGCAAAAAACATTAGAAGAGGTTAAGCATATGGATAGGGATGCCCTTATTAGTCCTAGAGAGCAAGGAGTGAGGGGTGGGACAACTCAAGGAAGGAGAATTGGTAGTAATTCAGACACACCATTCTTTATATCCAAATACAATAAAAGGAGCCATCAAATAAAAGCCATTTTAGCCAAACATTGGAATGTTTTACAAATGGATACAATGTTGAAGGATTATATTCAAATGGGCCCTAAATGTATTTTTAGAAAAGCTAAGACTGTAGCGGTTTACATTTCAACCAGTGATATTTTCAATAGGGATACCAGAATGAAAAATTTCATGACAAAGGGTTCTTTCAATTGTGGTTCGTGTAATGTATGCAATTACATGACACCTGCCAATCATTTCTTTGCCCACAATCCTCATAGAAAGTACAAAATCAATTGTTTTATTAATTGTAATTCTAATTTTGTAATTTATCTTTTGTTTTGTGGATGTGGAAAAAGATATGTGGGTAGGACCACGAGAAGTTTGAAAATCAGGATTCAGGAACACATTGGGGAGAAAGGATACACAACATCCAGTATCCAAACATTTTTGTGAATTCCCAAGTGGAGGTCTTAAAATTTTTAGGTTTCTGGGTATCGATAGGGTTATGTCAGGAGAGAGGAAAGGTAATCTCATTAACGCTTTAGATCACAGGGAATCCAAATGGATTTTCCTACTTAAAACTAGGAATCCAGATGGTATAAACATAGAATGGAATTTGAGCCATTTCCTTCGAGATTAGAGATCTTTGATTTAATAACAGTGAACAAAAATAACAAAATAATGATAATGTGTATTCAAAGTGTTTATTGAAGTGTGTACGAGAATGTTTGATTAAGGTTCTATGGGATTATTAATTAACTGAAAAAATTGTAAAACAATTCTTAAAGTATTCATTTATAAGTATTCTGTTTCATACGCCCATAATATTTATTATCTTTAACTGTGCATGCAATGTCTTGTATATAATGTATACCCTGTTCATTTATGTTACTATTTGTAACCATGTATTATTTGTCTTAACTCTGTGCCCAGGACATACCTGAAAACGAGAGGTAACTCAATGTATTACTTCCTGGTAAAATATTTTATAAATAAATAAATAAATTTACACATATATATTACATGTTACGAGATGGACTGGATTGATTGAAATTTCTGGGATTCTTTAACGTCTGTAAATGCTTTCATTATATATTTACTATGTTGATCGGATGTTATGGCTCATGATGGAGATGTAATATATGTGCTTATGAAGGATATATTATATGTCAATTACACTATTTTCATCCCCCCCTTTTTTCTCTGCATTTTCACCAATCCTCTCTCTCTCCCCCTTCCCTTTTTTTCCTTCCCCCCTCCCTTCCCTACCCCCCCCCTTCCCTTCCTCCTCTCTCCTCAATTTCTTCTGTCCTTTCTCTTAGGAGGATTAAGAAGTTCATTACATTGTTTTTAATTTTCTATATATTTTTCTTTTTTCATTAGATAAGTTTTTTAATCATGATATAATACATGTGTTTTTTGTTTTTTATTTTTATTGTCATTCAAGGGAGACAATATGCTTATGATGGTTAGAAGATTTTCTTATTTGAACCATTTTATGGTCATATGTTATGGGCATGTATCATGTTATAAGTGTAGTGAATATTAATCCCTTAAGTGCCCTCCCCTCTCATGGTGGGTTACTGTTGTGGATGGGTTATGCTGGTCTTCTGTCTCATCCGTCTCTCTATTAGTGGAGAGAGACGTGTCGGGATCGATTGCCTCTGTCTGCTCCTCTCATGTTATGGAGGGGTTGTTCAGAGGTGGCGTGCTCCTGTCGCGTCACAGACCACTCATAATTATGATGCAGGTTCTGTAGCTCCACAGGGGGGCGGAGCGGGGGGAGTCCCTGCCAACCTACACTGTTGGCTCCATCACATGGGATGGGGGGAGCATCATGGGGATAATGACGCTCCTTTGAAGCACCGGTTATTGACGCATTTTGGCGCGAAAATAAGAAACACAGGTAGGGTATATAAAGAACTGTATGTGAGCTATTTGTCATACTCCTTGATAAAGTGTACAACCGTACACGAAACGCGTAGGAGGTTGCTCTCCTCCGTTTGTTGGATGTTATTTTATTAATAAATAATCAATTTTGTTTATCCTGGGACCCACTTCATTGGATTGTGCGCCAGTTCTCCTCTTTCTTCTACAGCTGTCTGCATTTACTTGGCTGCACGTCTTTTAGGAATTTGGATCAGCGCAATATGTGAGTACTTGTCATATCTTTTGGAGGGGGACCATCCCAATTGGAGGTGTCATGGGATTTTATTGCTTGCCCCTACTTCAGGGATCATTTGGCCCCACAGAGATGGTTATGTCCTATTAGCCCGAGTCCTTTTTCCACTATCATTGTGATCGAGCATTTGAGCGCAGTTGTCACTACAAATTCTACAACCCCTACACTAAAAACCTTAATCCCTTACCCTAAATCTATACCCTAAGCATTAAGACCCCTAAAGTTAACCCCCAACCCTAACCACTAAAACCCATAAAGTTAACCCCCTAGCATAAACCTTGTTACCCAATACAAAGTTAATTACTGTAATCCTACTCAGCAGTTCCTGGTGGTTAAAACCCCTAAAGTTAACCCCCATCCTAAATGCTAAAACCCCTCAAATGAATCCCCTAACCTAAAACTTACCTCATCGTAGAAGTGGCTGGCGGCAGAGGGTCCCCTTGCAGCTTAACCCCAGGGGGGGGACTTAGTCACGGCAAAACGACTGCAACAAAATGTCACATTATGGTGCTAATTTGCCCACAGAGCAATAATAGTGGCCAGAATTGTATTACCTGCATGTCTTCTTGTGGGGGAAAAAATGCTGCACCAGCTTTGAAACTACTTTTGGCTTTTGAGACTGATTCTTTGTAAGGATTATTCTAAAACATTTACTTTTTCTGTTTTAGTGCTGCCTCACTCTCTTTTCATGTTGATGTTTTTGTTGTGACCACACAGAGGCAGGCACCTCCAAATGACCGTACAATTTGAACCCAATTTGTTTTGTGTCTTTAACATGTATATTTATTTATAAAATATTTTACCAGGAAGTAATACATTGAGAGTTACCTCTTGTTTTCAAGAATGTCCTGAGCACAGAGTTATTATGACAGATACATGGTTACAAATACATGGGTACATTAGGTGAACAGGGTTAAACATTATATATTAAACAGGGGTGAGCAAACTTTTTATGCCGAGCCCCCCTTTTCATCCATGAAATTTCTCGCCCCCCCCCCCCCCCCCACTTGCCTGATGTAATCAAAATCACATGACATCAGCGCACCTGAGCTGGTTCAGCCAATGAGGGCGAACCAGCTTTGTGACGCTTCCGCCACACGTCTACAATCTCCTGCAGCCAAGTTCACCAATTGCTTGAGCTGCAGGCAGTATACTAGTATTGGATCACTGTTTATTTTATTGTTTGCTGGCGTCTGGTAATATTTTTTTCTGGTGCACAAAGGCAATCCATTTGAGGGAGCCTTCCCTCTCCCCCCGCTTTTTCCCCCCCTTCCCCTCCCTGTTTTCCTTCTCCCATTTGCTTTCCCCAGTGTCATCCACTCCTACCTACCAGTTTTATGTATTATTTATTTATTCCCATTTTAAATGTTGCCCAGGGATCCCCATAACCAAACTCAAGGGGGGTACTGATGAATCTCCCCTGCTGATCAATACTCCCAAGTGACCCCACTGACCCAAAAAATAACCCTCAGCCCCCAAAAACTCATCCTCCTCCCAAGCCCCTCAATTCTGCCATCTCTGCCTGACCTTCATCCCTCCGTTTAGCTGGAACCACCTCTTCCTGTGCCAGAACTCTAACTCTCTCTCACCTTCCCCATTGTCTCTCGCTCACCTTCTCCCAGTGTCTCTCTCTCGCCTTCCCCCAGTGTCTCTCTCTCACCTTCCCCCAGTGTCTCTCTCTCATCTTCCCCCAGTGTCTCTCTCTCACCTTCCCCCAGTGTCTCTCTCTCACCTTCCCCCAGTGTCTCTCTCTCACCTTCCCCCAGTGTCTCTCTCTCACCTTCCCCCAGTGTCTCTCTCACCTCCCCCCAGTGTCTCTCTCTCACCTTCCCCCAGTGTCTCTCCCCCTCCCCCAATATGTCTCCCACCTCTCCATGTCTCTCTGCCCCCAATATGTCTCCCACCTCTCCATGTCTCTCTCTCTCCCCCTCCCCCCAATATGTCTCCCACCTCTCCATGTCTCTCTCTCCACCCAATATGTCTCCCACCTCTCCATTTCTCTCACCCTCCCCCCAATATATCTCCCACCTCCCCATGTCTCTCTCTCCCACCTCTCCATTTCTCTCTCTCTCTCCCCCAATATATCTCCCACCTCCCCATGTCTTTCTCTCCCCCTCCCCCCAATATGCCTCCCACCTCCCCATGTCTCTCTTTCTCCCACTTCTCCATTTCTCTCTCTCTCCCCCCTCCCCCCAATATGTCTCCCACCTCTCCATGTCTCTCTTTCTCCTACCTCTCCATGTCTCAATTTCTCCCCCCTCTCAATGTCTCTGTCACACGCTGCATGAGCTGTGCAGCACAGTGCCACCTAATGGCTGCAGGAGAAATTGCAGCTACAGAACTGCATTTCTCTCTGCTTCTCTTGCAAAATCGCCCGCCGCCTGCGCCCCATTAAACAATCTTGTGCCCCCCCCCCCAGGGGGGCGCGCCCCCCCCATTTTGCGCTCCTCTGAATTAAGACATTGCATGAACAGTTAAGGATAAAATAAGTTATAGGCGTATGTAACAGTTACAGACCACATTAAAATGTGAAACAGCTTTAGTTTTTAAAGAAATAAGACTGGTGGTGGTTTTGAGAGTCTCGGGTAGATTGTTCCAATTATGGGGTGATGGTAAGAGAAGGCGGAGTAAGTATATAATAAGTAATGGGTTTAATGGTGGAATGGGTAATATTCTCGAAAACTACAGTCACGAAGCAGAGATGATATATAGATAAGTCGAATTAACACAGAAGTAAACATTTTATTAAACAGTTTAATGTTTCAATAAATGTTGACTATGTTCAATGGTATCTTGCAGATACACACCATATGAGATGAGTTATTTTAATATAACTCAGACAAAATAGTTATGTAATGGTTATATGTATTGATAATTGAAAAAGTATTGTAACATTTCACCTTAGGGCCCATAACCATAAGAGACACTGTATTCATGATTAGCAGAAAATGTAAATCTCCAGGAGTTATTATTGTCTTATAACTGTAACAGGTTTTCTCCCACCCTCTGGGAGATCACGCTATTACAGGTTGTCATGTGCTGGGTACCTGTTGGTTCACAGAAGCTCTGAGGTTCCGCCGCTGGTGTTGGGGAAGACAGGACAGGCTCTTGGGGTGATAGATGGCTCTATCTCCATGGTACAGCACCTCCATCTCTTGCAGGCTCCAGGAGTGCCGGAGACAATACATAGCACCACAAGTTAACTCAAGGTTAACATGAAGAAACCCATATGTCTGCACTCAAAGAAATTTAAACAGCTATAGTAGCCTGGGATATCAATTGTCCCACTAGGTGGAGTATAATTACTCCTGCCTAATGACACACTAGAGTGAGTGAAAGCTTACAAAACCAAAAGAAAGAAATTTTATTAATGTAACCGCGACGACTTAAAATGAATACATAACAAACAATTAAACAAAATCCCCTAGGGGGTGATTCATGAAAAACCCAGACTGGGAAATACCAAATATGAAGTCACATGTTAGGTAGTACTCTATTAATACACCAGATAATATAGTATAATGTCACTGGTTGGTACTATCAAATAGGATACAGATAGAATAATCAATGGCTAAACATATGTGACTCACATCAATCCCAGTCAGGAAGACGCAGAGCACAAAGTGTAATAAGAGCTCAATATGCATATGACCTGTATAAGTTTAAGGTAAGTAAACACACTAGATGTGATACATAATACAATTGTCATATACCAATCATCAACTGTGTACACATGATATATTAACACCGTAATGCCCAGTGAGGCTGTTGATGCTGAATGTGAAGTAACTACACAGTGAATCACCCATATAGTAGCTGGGATGATGATGCTTCATACAATGGTGAGCATAATGAGTTGAGGTTAACATCAATTAAATAACATCACATTGCCCCATTCAATATCTGCATGAGCATATGTTTATGTGCCGGAGACAATCCCTGCAGGAGAACCCTCTGCTACTCCCCCTGATTGGAGTATATTTTATGAAACAGGAACAGCTTTTATTCCAAAACTGCACAACAACACACAGAATCCTGTCTTTTATTGATTCCCTGATTGTCCCTTCCTCCGGATGGTCCCTGGAATCAACCCCCGGCAAGGGCCCGAGAGTGTATTCTAACTCTTCCCCTACTCCCTGGTGGAGTTGGAGGTATAGTCCCCATTCCCACAAGGGAGGGGATAGAAGGTGGTCAAAGCCCTACACACATGCTTCCTGGGACAGTCTCTCTCAGGGAAGATAACACTGACTAAATTTGGTAGTTCAGCCCCTTAAGTGGGTCCCAGGTCTGAGCACCTGATTGGGCAGAACACAGACCCTAGGCCCACCTTTCCCTGTCACTCAAGGGAGCTACATACTGCAGGGGAAAACCTGATTGGGCCTAACACTGCCTGCACTGATAACAGGACTTACATGTTAGGCAGGACAGATCAGTAGCCAAAACCAGATATGGCTACATAAGTAACAAATCATTTTTATTCCATGCTGGGACTTTTTTCTCATTTATAATTCTAAACAGCCAGAAAATTGACACAGATCACCCAGACTGCCAATTAAGCCTTAATGCATGATAAATAAAAGAAAATATGAGTGTATGAACTACAGTAGCTTTAGAAAGATAAACTACCAGAACAGAACAATTTGAATGTGATATGTGTAAAGCCTAAAATTTGGGTGTCCACTCTCATACACAATGATTACATTAACTTTAAAGCAGCATTCCAACTTTTTTTGTGTTTTAGCTAAGCTGACAATCATTTGGTGCTCCTGTTATAAATCTGTAAAAATCCCGATTGTGTGCCTTATATAATGGCTGCTTTCAGTCAGTGTAACTCAGCAGTTATAATGTATCCTTATATTACTAAAGCAACATTATCTAATGTTACAGTTAACAGCTGAAACTGCTGGGAATATTGACAACAAATTATCACAAACAGGAAAGTGTTGCAAACGATCTTGCACGGCTTGGGAGGTGGGCTAAAACCTACCAGCCAATGCATGCTGATATAGATAGATATATATACTATCAATGTACTATCAATATATATATACTGTATATATGCAAATGTAAATACAACTGTATGCTCATCTGCATGTCTTAGGCAAGTCTGCAACCCCACCTTTCCCCATTATCACCCAGCACACAGCACTTCCACTGCAGCAAGGGATTCTGGGAAATGACATGCAAATGAGCACACAGTGCCACTTTTTGCTTCAAAAACCATTTTTAACATGGTTCCCCATAGTTTATATATATATAAAAGGGCAGGCTCCATAGCATGTAATAAAAATAGTATAAAAATAGGGTACATTTATTAAAACAACCAGTCCCAAGGAAATGCACTTACAAGATTAAAAATAAAACACACACATGGAAGAGAAATCTCTAGGGGGAGTCAACATGGGCGGAGGAGTCCGATATGGATACTGTGCACCTGATAATCAGATTGGCCGCATACAGCTCCTATCATGAGCTGGTGTCGTCCCACAGCATCATACAGGGCCTCACTTGTGTTCCTCCATCTGTAGTAAAGTACCGGCAATAAGAGGATCATCTGGCTGGATCAGCTGGAGACTCCTCTCACACGTCCGCATGTGATGACGTCACCACGTCACTATGCGTTTCGTCACGCATTGTGACTTTATCAGGGGTTTTGTTTGTGTTCTCTCTCTCTCTCTCTCTCTCTCTCTCTCTCTCTCTCTCTCTCTATATATATATATATATATATATATATATATATATATATGCTAGCATGGCTCATTAGTCACTGGACTATCAGATGTTTAAATACCTTTCCATAGAGCTGCTGCTCTCTGCTCTAAGAGGAGCAGCTTGTGTTCAGCCAGAGCAATTGATAGAGTACAGTGGGAATGTCTGCAATCTGTACATCGAGGTGGTGTTATGCAGACAGCTATATCCTTGTATTATAGATATAGGGTTGACCATTATTCAGCATTGGTATTCTATGTTCTTTTAGGGCTCATCACATTCACAATTTTTCTGGTATAGGGACATGTAGGAAGATGTGGGACTAACCTATTTGTGGATGACCAGCCGGTTGGAGGTTACTTTGGGTACTTTGTTCCCCAGAGTTATCCTTATATTGAGGTTCACATCCCCACATTGTTTCTCCTTACCCATGTCTTGCAGTTGTCTTGAAATTATTTTATGGTCCGTTTTTCTATTCTGTTGGCATTAAGAGGTTGTTTGCAGTCTGTTTTCATGTATGTCATTTAGTTTTTTCTTGTTGTAATAGATGTGTTTCATTAAAATTATTTAATTCACATCTTTCGTATTATTCATTAGAAATGTTTGAGTGCTTTTTTTAGGGGTTCTTGTGTCTTTTTGAGTTTGTGATATTGATTTGGCCCCTTAGCTCCGCCAGTACCAATTTTATTTATAGGGATATTTTCTGGTTTTAGACTTTGATTATTAACGGTTGTTCTGATTGCGGTATTTCTTTGTGTGTCTAATATATATATATATATATACAGGCATACCCCGCATTAACGTACGCAATGGGACCGGAGCATGTATGGAAAGCGAAAATGTACTTAAAGTGAAGCACTACCTTTTCCCACTTATCGGTGCATGTACTGTACTGCAATCGTCATATACGTGCATAACTGATGTTAATAACGCATTTGTAACAGGCTCTATAGTCTCCCTGCTTGCGCACAGCTTCGGTACAGGTAGGGAGCCGGTATTGCTGTTCAGGACGTGATGACAGGCGCATGCGTGAGCTGCCGTTTGCCTATTGGGTGATATGTACTTACTCGCGAGTGTACTTAAAGTGAGTGTACTTAAAGCGGGGTATGCCTGTATATACTCAAGCAATTATATATCTGCAATCAAGGAACTGCGAAACAACCACAACATCACCACCAAACCAGCAGATAAAGTAGGTGCAGTGGTGCTTATGAACACAAATACATACATGCAGCTCCAGCGGCCGTTATTCAAACAAATCACGCGTTGTTTACATCAGAATACCGATGTCATGACGCGGGATGTCTTCCAACCTTACCACCTTAAGACGCGAGCGCGGTGAGTGCAGAAAATTGCATTTTAGAGTTCTGGTTTTTAAACACCTTAAATTGACACAGTAGCACAGTAGCACAGTACTGTACATATTGCAATTCATTCATTTTATTGCACCCAAAGAAACAGAATCCATGAAATTCAACAAAGCAATCGTGATAAGCGCGGGTGCCTGGGGCGATTGACCGCATTCATGCTGCGTGGAGTACAGCAGAGCACACGAAATTAGCGCCGTGATTTGTTTGAATAACGGCCGCTGCAGCTGTAGAAGAAGGCAATAGACAACACCTACTACAAGAAACACATGCATGATCCAACATGGGAATATACAAAGCAACTCATGAATCTCATCAAGTCATTCCCTAACCACCTGCAACCACAATTGAAGCAACTGATACCTGACAACCCAGGAGTTGGGATCTTCTACATGCTTCCCAAAATCCACAAACCAGGAAACCCCGGCAGACCTATGATATACACTCACTAAAAAAATATCAGGCTTAGTGGAGAATATCCTCAAACCTTTAGTCAGAAGCACCAACAGCTTCATACAAGATACCACAGATTTTCTCAATAACCTTAACAACATCAACCAACTACCATCCAACACACTGCTAGTAGAATCCCTTTACAGCAACATCCCCCACAAGGATGGCATTGAGGCATGCTTGCAATTCCTTACAACATCTCCCCTGGATCAGAAATACAGCGCTGATGTAATTACCAAACTGATGGAATACATCCTCACACACAACTACTTCAGCGTCAACAAGGAAATATACCTACAACTAATGGGTACTGCAATGGGTACCAAGATGGCACCACAATATGCCAATCTTTTCATGGTAAATCTTGAACAAAGATTCCTAACTACATGCCCCCACAACCCCTACAAATACATTGATGACATGTTTATAATATGGACAGAGAGTGAAGGAAACCTAAAACAATTCCACGAGTCCCTGAACTTTTCCATCCATCAATTAAACTCAAAATGGATTTTTCTGTAAACCTAGTAAACTTTTTAGATACAACAGTAACACTGAAAGATGGCAAACTACACACATATGTATACAAGAAACCTACAGACAGATGAAGTTACCTCCACAACTCCAGCTTCCATCCCACTCATACCAAACAAGGTATCATACATCGCCATGCTATACGATACAACCGCATATGCTCTGACACTGAAGACAGAAACAGGCATGTCACAAACCTGACCGAATCATTCAGACAGAAGGGATACAAACCAAAGACCATTGCCAGAACTATTACATCTGCACTAAAAGCCCCACGAGAACACCTATAGTACTACAATACAGACAGGGAGAACCTGCCACACGCATACCACTAGTGGCCACATACAGCCCTACCCTAGAGGAAATCCAAAAATAATCAAAAGATCTGCAACCCATGCTGGAAGAGGATGTGCCATTAAAAGAAATCTTTCCCAAAACTCCCATTCTTGCATTCCAGCAACCACCAAACCTCAAACAGAAATTTGTCAACAGAAAACTTCACAATTAACTTAAAGACACTGATAATTGCACAAAACCGTCCAACAACACACGTTGCAAACTCTGCAAACATACAGTAGAGGCAACTCTTATTCGAACAAAAACCAGTGTCAATTCCCCAAAAAAACCAGGAAACACCCAGGTACATTCTGAATACATGCCTTAAACTTTCCTTAAACTAGCCCCAGCATTTCTGCATTGATTAATGGCCTATCAGATTAACAGCGGGGGTCCCTGGCAGTCCCATTCAAACTGAATTGGACTGCCAGGGATCCCTGCTGTGTTAATCCTATGGGTCGTTAGTCAATGCAGAAATACCTTAAACGTGCCTCAAACTAGCCCAGAACATACCCAGCACATACCCAGCACATACCCAGAATGTAACCCGGCAAGTTTACGGCAAATGTTAGAATAAACGTTGCCTCTACTGTATATGCCAAGATCCCACAGCCAGTCACAACAATGGAACACTCAATGTTAAAGGATCATACAGCTGTACGTGGTTTATATGATTCAATACAACAAATGTGACCAAGGATGCTACATTGGGGAAACCAGCCAAAAACTTCAAGGCAGAATGAATATGCACAGACACTATACTACACCACGAAGAAGGAAGATACTGCTCACCTGTGGGACATCATTTCTTACAACCAGATCATTCCAGAAATGATTTAAAAATCAAAATCCTCAATAGAATGTTCAAACGCACACAAGAACAGAAAACATTTGAGCTCAGAATGATAAGATTCTTTGACACCAAAACAAGTGAACTTAATGCAGACATGGGGTTTCTCACACACGATCATAATTTCTTGTAATGGTCGTCCCTGCCATTGTGCCATCATTTACCTCCCCCACCCCCCCACAGCATCCTCTTCCCCCTCTTTGCTGCTGTGGATGTACAGCCCCCCCATCCCCAATTCTCACCTTCCTTAGCTCTGTTTTAACACCCTTCCAGTGCGTCCCCCACCCCACCTCATATACATCTCTCTGTTCTTTATTCTTCCTTCCCCCCCCCCAATCCCTGTCTAAGGCATATAAACCTTTGTATATCAGTATTGCTGACCTGAGGAAGAGAGGAAAACTCTCGAAAGCTTGTCCTATGACATAAATTGTTATTCCAAATTAAAAAGTTATTACCTAATACTGAAGAACACAAATACACACACACACACATATATGTGTGTATGTAGTCCCGGACCCCTTGGGCTCCAGTGACCCCCCTTACCTCAACGGATCATGCGGGTGCAGGGGGGGGGTGCGCCTCCGGAGCGTTTGGGTGTTACCGGAGTCGGCGACGGATAGTTGGCTCCTCAGACAGGTGGTGGCAATGTGCAGGGAGTGCTCCGGTGCTTGTGGCTCCACGGCGGCTCGAACGCTCAGAGCGCTGCTATTTTGAGAGTTGCGCATGCGACTAGTGCAGTGGCCATTGCTGTGTTGCGCATGCGCGGGAGAAAGAACCAATAGGGGAAGGCTCCGGAGTTGGTACTACAGGTTCCATGAGCCTCGGGGGCGGTCACCTGTTATGCAGCAGCCAATAGGGCTTCATGGTTTCACTGGCTGACAGGATATAGTCATAATACTCAGACCACGTTAGTCAGTGTGTGACAAACAGGGGTAGGGGACAGAGAGTTTGTGCAGAGAGGCAAGTAGCCTCTGCACTAGACCAGCATAGCCCTAGGCCCCAGTCATAGGCCCTAAGGTATTTTATAAGTTTGTGGTTGCTCCAGGGACAGCCCTAGAATAGGGAATGGATCCCCTTAGCAACGCAGAATAGTTAGGGGCACAGCGAAAGTTGCAATCCCTGAGGAGAGGTCTGGGACCAGGCCTCACCAAAGAGAGAGACATTACCCGGGTGGGATCACCCCTGATGATGTCATGGAGGAGAGTGAATCGGCGGATCCTTTTTGAAGTCTCAGCGGACCGGGTGCTGGCGCGCCCGGCAGGTACAGTCTGAAAGTGCACTAACACACCGGTACCACACAGGCGCTGATCACGCCTATAAGGGTGGGTTCTTTGGGGACACTGTGGGGTTAAGTGGCCAAGGGACTACACATTACTGTGGACAAAGTGTGGGGGCACACAGTGCTGGGAATAACAGTTGGGGAAAGATCCTGCGAGGCGTGGGGCAGTTGTGGATAATTATTATCGTCATCAGAGTGAGAGTTATATTATTCATATGCTACAGATAATTACAGTAAAGGTTCCGCTATTTTTTTATCACTGTGTGTGTTTAATTATTGTGTCCTGTGAGGGGCTGCTTCCGTTCTGCTGGGATCCCTCACAGGTCGAGGCGCTGCACCATAGTAAGTACATACCCCAGGCTCTCCGTGGCAGAGGCTCAGACTTCTGGAGCCAACAGGTATAAGAGCAGCACTGGTAGCTTCCTATCTGCTGGGGGAAACAGGGCTACACATACATACATACATACATATATATATATACATATATACATACATACATATATATACACACACACATATATATATATATATATATATATCGCTCAACCCGCTTATAATGCTGTGCTTGGGGTCCAAAGAATCACATCGCGTTATAAGCGGATTGCGTTAGAAATAATGTACAATTGTATGCATTGTACAATAAAGTATTTAAGATATCAATAGTCGTGTTGTAAAGTATTCATAAATATGAAAATTGGGAGCCCCGCTTGCATCGCATTATAAGCGGATTCGCATTGTAACGGATCGCGTTATAACGTGGTTGAGCTGTGTGTGTGTATATATATATATATATATATATATATATATATATATATATATATATATATATAAATAAAAAGTGTAATTAATCAAAAGATAAATAAACCATAAACATGGAGTGGTCAAGGAGAAAGCATGTACTAAAGAATAATGCTGCTCTGATGTGGATTAACCTAATCCATGAATTTATAGCAAGGGGGGGAAAAGAGTGCAACATTCTAATAGTAGATATTAATATGGACAAATATATTAAAAAACAGGGAAAACAAAGTCCCTATATCAATTAAATCATATACTGGAAAAGGATGCAACATACATATAATAAAATTACAATGAACACACAATGTATATAAAAGAACCACAAAATGTCAGATCAATTCACTGGTGCAGTATTCCTAGATTTTGCTAAGGCTTTTGATACAGTTGATCATGCTATTCTGCTTAACAAACTCCAGAGCTCTGGAATAGGGAAGCATGCTTTAAACTGGTTTCAGTCCTACCTATCAGGTAGATCCCAACAAGTGTCCATCTCAGGCTCTAACTCCAACACCCTGGATATCACCTGTGGTGTCCCGCAAGGCTCTGTTCTGGGGCCCCTACTCTTCTCAGTGTTCATTAATGATCTTCCCACAGCTTGTAAGGAAGCCTCAATAAACATGTATGCAGATGACACAATCCTATATGCACACAGCCATAGCCCCTCTGACCTTCAACACATACTTCAGTCTGACTTTTTGAGACTTGAAAACTGGATTTCCCAAAACAAACTGTTTTTAAACACTGACAAGACTGTAACAATGGTATTTGGGACCAAGACTAAATTCTTAAAGCTTCCAGCGACTGAGCTCCATATTAGAACCAACGCTAACACCACCCTAACCCCTGTCACTAGTTTTAAATACCTGGGCTTTTGGTTTGACTCCCACTTAACATTCGGAATGCACATTGATACCCTGACAACCAAGACCTATGCCAAACTAGGGGCACTTTACAGGAACAAATCCTCCCTAAGTCTCCTGGTCAGAAAGCGTATCGCACAGCAGATGCTAATGCCAATTATTGACTATGGAGACATAGTATATGGCACGGCACCTCAAACCCACCTTAGCAAACTTGACACCCTCTACAATTCAATTTGTCGTTTTGTTCTCCAATGCAACTACAACACACATCACTGCGAAATGCTCAAAGAACTAGATTGGTCATCACTAGAGTTTAGGCGCAAAGTTCACCTTTCCTGTCTTGCCTTTAAATTCTTTATGGGCAAGCTACCCAGCTATCTGAACAAGCTCCTCACCCCTACCACATGCAGCACTTATCACCTGAGATCAGACTCCAAAAGACTGTTCATGGTCCCAAGGCTCAACAAAGTATCAGGCCGTTCCTCCTTCTCTTACCGTGCACCCCACAACTGGAACAACCTACCAGAGACTCTCACATCCACCACCAGTTTAAGTTCATTCAAATTTAAGGCTGTCTCACATTTTAATCTGGTCTGTAACTGTTTCATTCGCCCATAACATATATTTTCTTTAACTGTGCATGCAATGTCTTGTATATATTGTATACCCTGTTCATTTATGTAACTGTATTTGTAACCATGTATTATTTGTC
Organism: Ascaphus truei; assembly: GCF_040206685.1. Classification (NCBI taxonomy): domain Eukaryota; kingdom Metazoa; phylum Chordata; class Amphibia; order Anura; family Ascaphidae; genus Ascaphus; species Ascaphus truei. The sequence goes on from NC_134483.1 coordinate 264,256,391, forward strand.
TTAACTCTGTGCCCAGGACATACTTGAAAACGAGAGGTAACTCTCAATGTATTACTTCCTGGTAAAATATTTTATAAATAAAATAAATAAATAAATTGCTGATACACCAAATGGAGGAGGATAAATAATATCATGGTGAAATAATCACTACCAGCTGATGGCTAAGGCGGTGCAGTAGGCTGATATAGGCAAATCTTTAATTTGCAGCAGATAGTACATTCAATTCAATTTTGTGTGGGATCAGGGGTTCCTAAAATGAGCTTGCTGGGGTTCTGTGTGTTGCTTGTACATACATTCCATCCTGACTGAGGATGGTAAATGAACTTTTCAATAAAGTGCCAGTCCTATGGCTGAAATAAAAAACACTTCAGGGGAGAAATAGGTGTAGGAATGATCTCACCAATCTTGTCACAGAAGTAGATGATTCTGGAAGGTATACACGTTAACCCATCAGCTGGGCCCCTCAGATGAACAGCAGGGAGGCCAGGAAAAACTGATCCGGGAATGATGCAGTGTAGTGTTCCTCTTTGTTCTGCACACCGTAGAGTACAGAAGCCCAACGTAGTTTAAAAAGGCTAATAGCCCATGAGCATATAGCCCGACCTCACGGTTTCTTTCCCCACAGTGTGACTCCAAGATTTGCCACCAGCAAGAGTAAAGCTGCACGCTACTTTCAGCCTTCCAACAACCCACGCCAAGGGAATCCACACACAGCTTATTGGCAATCACGTGATGACGCAAGCATATGTTAATCTATATATATAAAAAGTGAAAAAATGTTTGTCTGTGTGTTTGTGCCCCCTGTGATTGGCCGGTGGATGGCCACAGCTCATTGGCCTGCGGGGTGGGCTGATGTCATGGTCACACCTACCGTGTCACACTACCCTCACACCGCGTGAGTCTCTTGGCCTCACTGTCCATTTGGTGACTGGCAGGACCGCACAGTGACTCCTACTCCTCCATTTGCATATTGGCAGGACCCCACAGTCACTGATACTCCACTCTGCAGCCTCCCTCACTGTCTCCCCCTTCCCCTGCGCCACCATCCTCCCACTCACACCACCACCCCACTACACACACACATCTGCATCCTCCCTCGCGCTCTCCCCCTTCCATCCGCTCCCTCACTCTCTCCCCCTTACCAACGCGCCATAGATTTCAAAACCAGTACATGTCCAGCAAATTGTTAAAGCAGCAAAACATTATATATATATATAATGTTTTGCTGCTTTAACAATTTGCTGGACATGTACTGGTTTTAAAATCTATTCTGCATTTTACCTCCTTACAAAAGCAACTAACTTCTTCTACGAAACAATCATCCCATGTGGAAGAATAACTTCAGGGTCAAGTTGTAGAAGATACCCACTAAGCAAATCCCCTAATGGAGGTTTAAGCTTCTCAAAGCAGAAATTGATATTCTAATAAAAAAAAACTAGAGAAAAAAAATATGTAAAATGAGCTAACGCAGATGGACTCATACAGTATGCAGTTTAAGGGGCTTATTCTGTAAAGTGTGATAGTGCAGATTATGAAAAGACCCATTGACTTTAATGGGGCTTTTCATGTGATAGCACATCATCTGTACTATGACACCTTACAGAATAAGAGCTTATGTCTTCCAATTGAAACTAGACTCTTGGTGCTAGGCTTTCAATATTTTTTTAGTAGGGGTTGAACTTTTAACCACTTCTATAGAATAATATCATGTTGAATATATTGATTCAAACTTGGCAGCAATACTTAAATAGTGATTTAGTGCAGGGGTGTGCAAGATTTTCTAGGGTGGGCACAGCAGTTATAGAGGTTACGCGTGTGACGATAGTGAGGGTTTGGCCTGGGATTAACGGGGTTACTCCCCAAGGGCCCCCCTCTAACCTCGCCAGGGAGACAAGGGGTTAACTGGGCGGAGGTCCAGAAATGTGATTTAACCCTTGTTATAACATGAAAATGCTTATTCCCCTGTGTAAAATGTATTGTTGTATTGTTGCTGGGTCAGTGTCTGCATAACCCACCCACTGGGACTTAAGGGGTTAATCTTATATGCAGTGCTGAATAAACAGTTACCTGAAAACTGGTAATTTGGGAACGGAGTACGCCAGGACCCTGAGCCTTGGGGTACAGCCTCCGGGTCACCCCCCAAGTACACACATATTAAAAATATAACTTTGTCATAAAAGGAACATATATTTTTGATAAAGTGACTTTTTGCAGTCTTACAATGTACAGGCCAAATACTAACTACCAGGGGAGCAGTTGTACCTTAAAAATAAAAACAAAATCTACATAGTGTAAAAATGTTAGCACAATGAAGTGGTTTCTAAGAAACTTAGAAAACTTGGTAGGAAGGCTATATAACATATAACCAACAAACCGATGTGGTTAAACCACAGGAGGAGCTAAGATCTCAAGCAGAGACAAAGACAAGGATAAAACAAACACTTTTATCCACACACAAATGAATAGGAGGCTTAAAAGATCCAAAAGGATAATCAGCATAGTAGGAGTAGGTAATCTTCCAATCACTTCACATCACCGATCACTGCTGCTGCTGCACGCCACCCAACTGTGTCTCGAACAGCCGTCACGTCACTTCCGGGATTCCGGCCGGTTGGAGATGACGTCACGGGCTCAATGTTCTCTCTCTCTCAGTCTCAGGGTCACACTCAACGCGTTTCGACGTTCTAAAATGACGTCTTCATCAGGAGTGTTTGTGACCTGCTCTAGGGGTCTTTTTATACCCACTTGAACTCATAGTAACCCCTCCTCCAAAAGGTTAACTATTAAAACACCCTAGCTTCTGGGCAACTATAATGTCTATCCCATATGTCTAGGTGTGGTAAAAGACCCCTAGAGCAGGTCACAAACACTCCTGATGAAGACGTCATTTTAGAACGTCGAAACGCGTTGAGTGTGACCCTGAGACTGAGAGAGAGAGAGAACATTGAGCCCGTGACGTCATCTCCAACCGGCCGGAATCCCGGAAGTGACGTGACGGCTGTTCGAGACACAGTCGGGTGGCGTGCAGCAGCAGCAGTGATCGGTGATGTGAAGTGATCGGAAGATTACCTACTCCTACTATGCTGATTATCCTTTTGGATCTTGTAAGCCTCCAATTCATTTGTGTGTGGATAAAAGTGTTTGTTTTATCCTTGTCTTTGTCTCTGCTTGAGATCTTAGCTCCTCCTGTGGTTTAACCACATCGGTTTGTTGGTTATACGTTATATAGCCTTCCTACCAAGTTTTCTAAGTTTCTTAGAAACCACTTCATTGTGCTAACATTTTTACACTATGTAGATTTTGTTTTTATTTTTAAGGTACAACTGCTCCCCTGGTTCTCCTGTGCATACTGTTTTCTGGACCTTGAAACAGTCCATCTAAGGGTTTGAGTGATTTATTGTACCCGTATTTGCACTTGTTGATATATATTATTAATCACTTTGCACTTTTGTATATTTTATACATATTCACTTTATTAGTTTAAGTATTAGAGCGCCATCTACTGTTTGTTTGCTACAAATACTAACTACCTCTGCCTGCCTTTGTAATGCGTACCAGGACCAAATGGTTTGACTCATGAGTCTATTCACGTTTGATATGCAAGCTTCCTCTCTGGAAGTGCATATCCAAAAGGGAGGTGTGAATTGGCCAGTTGGATGCTAAATAGAACATCCTGCTAGAATTTAGCCTGGCTTCACAGGGGAATTGCTATGCAAGACCCAGGAAGGATCAACAGGTAATTACCTAGTTGGTTATGCGAGAAGCTACAAGCCTACTTCAAAAGGTTTTGTTGATGGGGGTAGGGGTGGAGCTACTCAAGAAGGGAATCAAAAGGAGTAACCTTATTAAATATAAGAATATTATGAGATGTCCTTGGCTGAAAAGGATAAGAATTACATATTTGTATTCGTGGGACTTAGCATATCTTTGGGAGTCTAAACACTGTATATGTAACTGCTGCTAAATGCCAGATATTAATATCTCTATTAATTTTCATATTACACTGTGATGTTTGGTCTCTCTGCGAGCGTCAGGTGTGACGGACTGTATTAATATATCTCACCTGACTGTGTGTATTACGGACCGGAAGTTAGGCAATGATTTGCAGTAAATATGAAATTTTGGTTGAGTTCTGAGGAACCCCTGTTGTGATGAGCAGGAAAGGCTAGAATTTACAAGCCTGGTCATCAAAGGCTAAGTTGCTAATTGCTTATGCTTGGCCCAACGGACAAAAGGAATTAACCAGAGTAAGTGAAACTTTTCACACTGGACCCTGGAAGCCCAAAGTCAGCTTGAAAAGCTTCAAAGGGGATTTTACTAGACGGCACGGCGCCGTAAGCTGGGATGCAAGGGTTAAAATGATATATAAGTCAGAGCCACCCTTTTATCCATGTTGTTCATGCAAAGTTCTTCATGGTTATTCATTGTTCTTCATGCAAATGATCTTCATGCCTGCATGTCATCAGGCCTGTTGTGCTATACCATCTTGATTGCTGAGAAGAAATGCCATGCATGTGTCCTGCCTGTTTTGCTGTGATGTCAACTGAAATATGGGAGAAGTGGCCAGTCTGTAATCCTGATGGCTTTCTTGCCATAATCTTTAAGTAAGTGTCTATATTTTGCTGTTATTGTATTATCTGCTGTGTTCACCTTTATCAAGGAATAAATTATATTTATCATATCTAAGTCTCGTCCCAGTTCAAACCCAGGTATATATATATTTATATATAGTTTTGGTGTAAATTACAGCCTGTAAATGCCGGGGGACCGCGCAAGGCCTCTATAACACACTAATACATGCCTTACCTAAACTTCCAGCGATGCGTCGTCATGGTAAAGCAGTGTCAAATGATGCTGCGGGGTCACGTGACATCACGTTGCCATCGTATTATGATGTCACATGACCCGTGTGTCAATTCACACCGGGGCTGGGCAGGGGGTGGGGGTCGCGACCAGCAGAGGTGCGTACGGGGACAAGTTTGCGCACCCCTGATCTAGTGCTCTCTCAAATGTACTTCTGAAAGCGACCTTTGTAATAGCACCCTGCACTATCACACATTATATTAAAGCATATATTCTTTAAAAAAAAACCTCTGTAATAGCAAAACACTTTAAACCACTCCCAGTGCACAATCTTTCTGAAAGCACTTCATATAATATTGTATTCTTGCTACACACTACTCACATTACGTTGTAGCTGTTACTACAGCTATTCTAGATCACTGAGCTTCATACACAGTCATTTTTTTCCCCAACCCCCATGAGCTGTAAATATTTTTCCAAGCTCTACAGATTTGTTGCAGCAGAAAATACTACAAGCAATAATGCGGTTATTAACTGCTGACACTCAATCCAAACTGAGGAGCATGAAATTCCTGGTATCCTGATATATGTTCCCAAGATATGGGTTAATTATTTCCGTTCTCCTTTACCAACATACAGTATAATTGCTCTTTAAACCTTACTAATATGAAACACAAGACAATTAATTATATTTTTCAAGTGCTTCCACTGTGGCAAAAAAAAATTATGATTGAAAAGGACCAATAGATAAAGACAATGAAACCGTAGTTATATGCACAGTACTAAAAAGATTTTATGTTAGGCACAGATTATTAGAGTTTACACCAAGTCAGACTTGTGACACACAAAAAGAAAAAAAAAGGGGGCGCACCTGGGCGTATACTTTTGATCTGGCGACTCCTATAATTAAATCCCCAAATTACTAGCCGATGCCTATGGGGCAAAAGAGATAAAGGCTGGAATAGGTATAGAAAAAGGTGCACTCACATGACTCCTTGTTTGAAACTGAATCGGGTATATGCCATCCACCAAAACGTGCAGTCCCTAAAGCAATGCATTCTCATTCTAAGCAGGAAAAAAAAGGCAGCACTCCAGAGGACTAATATTGGATTTTTTTAAAGTGAAATCAGATCAAAATCACCTGTGCAGGCAGACCTTTAACAAGCCTCCATAACGTGGTCTATGTTCATTTCAAATTAGCAACAGATGAGTGCAAACAAACAAACATATCTAAAGAAGGTGGAGAATATCTCTAAGCTGTTTTTCTAGCGAAAAAAATGCAAGTAAACACGCCTGGAGTACCAGTGTGAACAACCTACAAAAAATAGACAAAGAAAATGAATACATTAGAGACTAAAGAATTAACACAACTAAGTTATTAACTATTTAAATGGCATATAAGTAAATATTTCAACTGCAACCTATATTGTATACAAAAAAGGATTATGACTCTTAAATGGCAATTTAAATGCCATAATCTCACATAATATTGGATGTTTCAAAAAACAATAAGGAATAAGTCAAAGGGGCCTATGCAGAGAGCTGCGAGAAGGCCAATGTCGCCAGGTTTTTGCCAAATATGTGAAGAGGTGAGAAATCAGTGCGCAACTAATAAATATATAAAACGTGAAGTGATTAATATAAAGTAATTACGTGACCTTTACTGAACAAAATGGAGCATCTGCAGCTGTGGTGACAGGGATGGCTCAAAAAACCCCTAGAGCTAACAGATAAAAACACAAGAAACACAGCGCACAATGCTCATAGTGCATTAAAAATTATATTGACACAAACAATTAAGAAGGTAAGTATTGTGCGTACATCAGGATGATGTTAAACACGCATTTCAGGGATTAATGTTACCCAAACACCACGTGGAAGCCGGATTAGATGTCATCACAGGTATTGGAAACTGCTTCGTGACCACTGGTTCCTAATGGGTAGGTAAGGAGTCCACCAAAGTCCCTGCTCACACGGAAAGTCCAGCACATCTGCAGCTCACACAGAAATGGCTGCTTCAAACGGAGCTCCACGCCAGCTGGGTTCCTCTCACTGTTCTCCGTTCAGGCACGTCCGGATTAGTGACGTCACTGGAGGGTTTCACCGGTACTCGCGCCGGTTGCTGGATCAGCTTACAATAGTGGAGCAGTAGATTTAAGGCAAATAACTAGCACACTTTCCAACGCGTTTCGAAACGCCGTTTGTGTACGCACAATACTTACCTTCTTAATTGTTTGTGTCAATATAATTTTTAATGCACTATGAGCGTTGTGCGCTGTGTTTCTTGTGTTTTTGCCAAATATGCCTACAGCAATTTAGTAAATGGCGAAAAACTGGCGAGATGAAGAAAATCCGCCCGTTTTTGTTTTTTGGAAAAAAAACTCGCCGCGCGGGTGGCGAGAAGCAATATCTCGCCAGTTTTAAAACCCGCCGTATTCAAGTAGCCCCGATCAGCATCTCGGCGCTGATCGCGGCAATAAAATGGAGAGATTTTCTCCAAATCGCTCCGCCAACAAAAGTTGGCAAAAAGCTGGAGCTGAGCGGCGACAGGGGACATAAAAAAAAAGCCCTTTTCCTGGCTCTGATTGATGCAGGGGGGCTTCAGAGCTGATACCCAGGAATATCAGCACCGGAGGCCCCCGGCATGCATCCGAGGCAGGAAAAATGCATGTACAGCCCACTTCATTAGCTTAGCGGCTAACCGCTAAGGCAATGAAGGGGTTAACCCACCGTGCCAGCTTTTTTGTGGGTAGCGGGGGTGGGTGAAGGGGGTATTTGGCCCTTGGTGTGAGTTTAGGGCTTGCAGGGGGTTGCGGGTGCACTTAACCCCTTCACGACCGTAGCAGTTAATACCGCTACGGTCATGAAGGGGTTAACCCCTCCCGCTACCCCCCGCAAGCCCTAAACAACCACCGTTGGGGCTAATACCCCCTTCACCCACCCCCGCTACCCACAATAAAAAAAATCACACACAGCAGCCCCAAAATAAATAAATAAATCTAAATAAATAAATGATTTTATATATATATATATATATATATATATATATATATATATATATATATATATATAAGAAATGACCTAGGCGCAAATGTGCAGGGAGAGAGGAAAGAAGGAGAAAAACATCATAGGGCAGTATATCCGAGCAATCAGGGCTTAGGTGGTAAGATATGCACTTACACTTAATTCAGCAATTGTTAGACTTTAATCCACAATGGAACTCAGGAACTCTGCTGCTGGTGATCCTTAATTTCCCAGTGTGTTCTATATATTTTGGCTCTAGTACCATGTGACAGGCTTTCAATGACGTCACATCCGTTCTCCCCCAAGCCTCTGTCACATGGTATACTAGAGCCAATCAGAGTAGGGATGGAGTTCCCACGCTCTGATTGGCTACCGTACCATGTGTAGACGGCCATGTTTCTTTTAATGACGTCATCTTAAAGGCAATTGATGCAAAGCCATTCTGATTGGCTGTGCTTTCATTGCCTTTAAGTGACGTCATCTTTTTTTTTTTTAACGGCCAAAACACATGGTTTTCACGGCCCAATCAGGACCGTGGGAACCATGACGAAAATGTGACGTCATAGGCCTTTAAAAGCCTATGTCATCTCATTTTGAAGCCAGCCGCCGAGGAGGAAGGACCTCCGGAGAAGAAAGAAGACCAGGGCGTGGCCGAAGACGGGAAGAAGACCCTGGAAGAAGATAGAAGAAAGAAGAATACAGATGAAGATGGATTACAATTAGAAGACCCGTGGATTGATTTGGATTTTTAGTTTAATGTTTATTTTTTTATGTTTTTTTATTTTATGGGTTCTTTTGCCTGGTGGTTCTGTTCGTGAGTAAGCAGTTCAACGGGAGTCGGTGGGGTCAAGTAATGGTAAGTGAACTAAAGAAATGTATTTAATTGAACTTGTTAATTTTTTTTAATGCTTTTTTAACATGTGTATTTATTTTTTTGTGGTATATCATTTCTTACCACTGTATGTATGTAAGTCTAGAGAGATATATACATACAGGGTAAGAAATTATGTTGTTTTAAAAGCTTTATTTGATGTGTTTTAAATTAATTTGACTATGCTGCTATGCTTAAATGTGTGTTTAAAGTATTTTAAAATTAGATAGATGTAATGGTTGCTATTGTATGGTGTACTTGAGGTCAGGGTTAGCCTTGGTTTTCAAATTTGTATGCTTGTTGGTACTTATATTTTTTCTCAGGCTACATTGTTCAGTTCCAGGCTTGATTTAGTTAATTGTTTAATTGTTAGTGATGGAATGTAAATTGTTTAGGGATATCATTAATGAATGCTAATTGATTTATGTTTACTGGATTGGTTAAAATAGTATACTTGTTTGGAGGTATCTGTATTTTGCTTGCAATGTTATTGTTAACATTCATTTGCAGAATGTATATGGTGCTTAGATTGTATGCATCATATATATACAATGTAAAAGCAATGTGTTGATTGTCATTTGAGGTTTTAAATTGGCATTTGATGTTTTTGATTGTAAGATCAGTTAGAATTATGAAAGAAATTAATTTTATTGTAGTGTGTCTTTATGGAGAAGTGTTATTTTGAGTAAAGCATGTTTTTGATAATCCTTCTACATTTATTTGTATATTGGTTCATCATGTGTGTGTGTATATATATATATATATATATATCTCTCTCTCTCTCTCTATCTCTGTATATATATATATATATATATATATATATATATATATATATATATATATATATTTGCATGATGAAGCCAATGTACAAATTCATGGGTGAAGGGTGGGTATCGGGCCAGTGTGGCTTAACCCCTTAAGTACCTTTGCGGTTATTATCCGATAAGGTGTTTAAGGGGTTAATTGATATCTGAATGTAATTGCAATGTATTGGCTTTGTATTGGCTATGTTTTTTGTGGGCAAGACAAGGATGATGCTGGCGACGGAGACTTTTTATTGATGAGGTCAGTAGTACTTTATTTATTTGAATATGCTAGTTAATGTTTTTAATAATGGGCAAATAATCTATTATCCCTATCTGGATAATAGTTATTTTGCACATTATTGTACTGTAGGTGTTGGGGGGGGGGGGGGGGGGGGTATATGTATTGAATGTATAGGCCAGGTTTATTTTTTTTACATTCAGGGTTTGTTACGTGGTTCTGCGTGAGACCTCTGGAGACCACCTGTGGTCTCCTCGGGTATCTCACGGGTATCAGGCTGGTGGTTCCACGGGTGACACCTGTGGGGATGAAGCGGTGGCCTCACATCTGTGAGGGCACCGCGGACCCGTAGTCTGCGGGGATGAAGTGGTGGTCCCACATCCGTGGGGGCACCGCCGACCCAGAGGTGCGGGGATGAAGCGGTGCTCCCACATCCATGGGGGCACCGCGGACCCGTAGTGAGCACTCGTGAGTTCCCCAGACCCCGTGGGAATCACCCGAGGCCCTGCAGACACCTGTGGGTCTGACCCGGGGCTCCCAGACATCCTCGGGCCTACCGTGGGGACCCAATTGTGGCCCACGGTGACCCAAGGAGACCACCTGGGGGCCATGGCGCTTGGTCCACCAACAGGCCTCCAGAACCTGTTTGAAAAGGGCTGCTGGTACCCTGTAGTCTGTCAGGTGCCCCGCCAGCCCACCGGGGACTCGCGTGGGGCTGTGTTATGAACCCTGTTTGTAAAGGATAAATCTTGTAATTATGGGGGTCACAGGGGGTGGGTAATGTATTTAATAAATATAATGATGTTTATTGTGTGTCACTGTATTGTTTTTATTGTGGGTACTGGGGGTGGTGGGGTTCCCCAATGGTATGTGGATAGGCCTCCCTTGTGGGTAGTGGGTGAGGGTGGTTAGGCCTCACGGGGTGGGGGGTTAGTGTAGGAGGGTGTGTAGGCATCCCGAGTGGTGGGTGAGGGTGGGTGAGGGTGGGTTAACCCCTTAATGACTGTAGCGGTTAATAACCGCTATGGTGATTAAGGGGTTAGGGGACATTACTTTGGATGTTTTAATTTTTGTGTCTGTTTTACATCAGCGGAGGGGGCATGGGCAGGATGAAGAGGAGGATGGCCTTCATCGTGGCAACCGGTAATGGGTAAGTGCTATATGTATTTAATGTATTTATTGTTGTTTATGTATCTTAAATACACAGGGGGTGTATGTTGTTTATTGCAATGTTTATTGGGGGCAATTGTCCCCAATAAACATGCTATTCTGCCTTAACCCTTCATTGCCTTAGCGGCTATACGCTATGGTAATGAAGCAGCATTTCTATATTTTAAAATAATATTGTGCGGGAGCAGGGGGTCCCCTGAGCTGAACTGCATTGATTTGTGGCTCAGAGACCCCCTGCTCACAGTACACTATTATTAAAAATACATTCATGCTGCTTCGTTACCGTAGCACATAGCCGCAAAGGTAAGGAACGAGTGTTTATTGATATGGGTGTTTTACTGATAGTGTAGATGTGCAGAGGGTCTCCGGAGCTGAAGCGCTTTGGTTTTAGGTCCGGGGACCCCCTGCTTCCCGAGATACAGGCCCCTTTATGGGGTGCCGGTATCCCTCTGCTCTGTTTACATTCCGCGGTCACGTGATCGGGACCTTTAAATGCAGAGGGATACCGGCACTTCATAAAGGGGCCTGTATCTCGGGAAGCAGGGGGTCCCCGGACCTGAAACTAATGCGGTTCAGCACCGGAGACCCCCTGCACATGTACACTATCAGTAAAAATGTATTTTAAATCATTTTTAATGTCCCGATGTTTGCGCAGAGAGAGCAGCGGATCTCTCTCTGGTGCAGACACATCTCGCCAGGGGACGGCTTCTCGGCAGTTTCTCACCAGGCAGCCGTCTCGCCACCGGTTACTCGCCATTTTATCAAATGGTGGTGGCGCATTCATTCGCGAGGGATTTGGCCCTTCCTGCATACAGCGAGGTTAACACGCCAAAAACCTGGCGAATTGAAACTCTGGCGAATGCAATTTTTCGGACCTTTCTGCATAGGCCCCAAAGTGTTTGATACATATCATTGCAGATCATATAAAAGTACTGAAATTTAAATGCAACCCATGTCAAACACATGAGTATAATAGATCAAGAACCAGTATGATAAACTATTATTTATAAGGTGTTAACATATGCTCATATAATCTACCATTGATATTGTAAGCGGACTCAAATAAAGTTAGTATTAGACTCTTATATTTTTAATCATACAGATGCAGCGGCCGTTATTCGATGTTGCGAGATGTTCCGTTGCAGATATAATGGCCCATCGGATTAACACAGCAGGGGTCCCTGCTGTGTGAGTCCTACCGACGTCTGCCTGTCTGTAAGAGACGCACAGTAAGAGATAGGCTGAATTAGTCACTCTAACTGTGCGTCTCTCACAGGCGATCGTGGGGGTTTTATTAAAATTCTAACAACACAGTATTGTAGCAGGGGGTCTCGGGGCTGAACCGCATTGATTTCAGGTCCGGGGACCCCCTGCTTCCTGAGATCCAGGCCCCGTTATGGGGAAGCAGGGGGTCCCCGGACCTGAAATCAATTCGGTTCTGCATCGGGGACCCCCTGCTCTTCTACATTTAAAATAAAATATGTAGTAAGCACCAATATACAACCCACCTCCTGTGCCCCCACATAAAACCAATATTTATTTCTATAAACAAAGGATTAATACCACAGGCCAGCGGACTCCCAAGATGACTGGGCTGAACTCTTACCCTGGGCAGAATTCGCCCACAACAACGCACAATGCAGTTCAACCCTGGAGTCTCCTTTCTTCGTAAATTACGGATTCAACCCATCCACTCTTCCTCTAGTTCTAGCTTCCTCAGGGGTCTCAGCGGCTGATGACAGAATAAAAACTTTACAATACTTGTGGAAAAAGATCCAGGTCAACATCAGGCAAGCAGTCAATAAGCAAAAGAATCAGGCAAATCGCCAAGGCAGACCTGCTCTGGACCTTAAACCTGGTGATAAGATCTGGTTGTCATCCAGGAACATCAAGCTGAAAGTCCTCTCTAGGAAGTTTGCACCCAGATTTCTTGGACCCTTCGCTATCTCCGAAAGGATCAATCCGGTTGCATATCGCCTCGCTCTCCCGCCTTCCATGAGGATCCCTTCCATATTTCATGTTTCACTTCTCATACCTGTGGTCCAGAATCCCTTTTCAGTTCCGGTGCCTCCCACTTCTCCTCTCATGGTTCAAGGGCAACCTGAATACCAGATCCAATCTATTCTTGACTCTAAGATCTCCAGGGGATTGCTGCACTATCTGGTGCATTGGAGAGGTTTCGGCCCAGAGGAAAGATCCTGGATTCCGAGTCATCAGGTCCACGCAGCCAAACTGGTTCACATATTTCACGCCAAATTCCCTGAGAAACCATCGTGGAGTCGCCCGGAGGTCGCTCCTAAAGAGGGGGGTACTGTGAGGATTCACCATCCTGGTGGTCGCAGACCATTTCCTCACCTCAACAAACCTTCCGTGACGGACACTCAGGATGCGCGGTCTCGTGGTCCCACTACGCACGTGCAGATCTTGGGCATCTGATTTCCCATCCGCGGATTCTATCTCCGCCCCCGCTCTGACGCACGACGGGTGCGTTCGTCCAGCCTCCCCCCTGACACACGTTCCAAGCACCACCCCCGCTCTGGTGATGGACAGGACCGGCGTGAGAGTGACGCACGCCTCGGGCTCCACCCCCTGACCTCCGTGAGGCACGCAGGTCGGTGTGCGATCGGTGCCTCCCCCATTCGCTCTAGGGATTTCCAGGACCAGTGTGGGAGTGACGCGCGACGCAGGCTCCGCCCTCTGACCTCCATGACACGCGCGGGTCGGCACGCGATCGGTTCCGCCCCATCTCTGGTTAGGCTGCATCCTAGGGCACGCCCCCGTGCACCAGCAGCCTATTGAGGTCTTCTTCCTTGTTCCGCCTTGGCTGGCTATTTGAGGCTCCTCCTTTATATACCTTCCTGCTGCATTCAGTCTTTGCTGAGCGTAGTCTAGTGTGACGCCGTGCCTTGCTGCATTCTAGTTTCTGTGACCTGGCCTTACCTGTTAACCTCTCGTTGACTGACCCTGCTTGCCTTTTGGATTCCTCACCTCTCCTCTCCTGATCCGGCTACGAACGACCATTATCCTGTCTCCAGTCCAGACCTTGGCTAAGTACTCCAATGATCCGATACTCTCCTATCCTGAACCTGACTACATACCCCGATGATCCGCAACTCTCCACTCCAGACCTGGCAAGTACTTATATTATTCAATCTATAACCCTGACCTGGCTTGAACGACTACTCTACATCCTAGGCGCACCCGTGTGGCTGTGGGTCGGCGTTAACCAATTCACTACCTCAGCACCGCAGTCGCGCTTTGTTTGTGGTGACCTACACGTTAAAGCTCTAGAGTGTGGAGTGGCTGCTGTTTCAATCTTTAATTATTCTATTCTGTGTTTCTGGATCGTGCCCGCGTCGCGGAGTCACGCTAACCACCTACCCAGGTGCAACGCGATGCCAGGAGATTAGGACAAGTAGGACGGTATTAATCGTGAGTAAATTGCAACTCTATACCGATCCATATTACTTGGTTCTTATGCAGCTGTACACATTGCTCATATACAGGTCTGCTACCGGTAATCCCTCCAACTCTCTCCCCCTTTGGCTTTACTTCCATACTCTCCATTCATTATTTATATCAGGCTTTACCAGCCAACCAGGCGTGTGTACCTTTGAGCTTTACAAACGGATTTTTCTGTTCCCACTTATTTAGTCCCACCTTATATTTAAATTTACTTCACTTTATTTAGTAGGATAGCTTTCACTGTCCTCGCCCATTAAACCCTTTTAGTGGGTGTTATATCCATATCACCTCCATTTATATCACTATTTATACGATATAGATAAAATATTCACTTACACTTTTTCATTTATTCTAGTTTATACATAAATTTTGATTGTTGGTCAATGTACTATTGGGATGTTAATCTTTCTCAGATGTATAGCAGTGGTGATTATTTGCTGTGATTGAGCTATGGGGACTAGTTCCAATCAGTTCATTGCTAGTTGTGGGTATATAAGGATGGGATTATCTTCATGACGTTAATTCCTGATGAAACACCGTTGCATGTGAAATGCATTGAGACTATGTCAGTATATGTCATCACGTTTTTACAGATAAATGCTCCTGGACACACAGCCTGTTTTTTGGTTCAGGGACCCAATGCACTCTGTCTCTACATCATAACATCTACAGACTAAGGGACCCTTTGTTTCTTTTGGAGCTCTTTCATAGGTTCTTAATTGTAAGATCTACAGACTACTTGTGGTTTTATTAATACATTTTGAATTACACTGATCCCTGGTGCACTATGTCTTGTCTTACCTCTTTTTGCCGATTCGGCTTGGTTTCTTCGGTGAGTGAACTGAGCACTCACATAAGACTGAAGCTGCAAAGGGGAAGTCTATTGATTTTGTTTTGAAATTTACAAAAACTGATAGGAAGAGTCCAGTGCACTCAGAACTTTCCTGTTTGTTCACACTAAACTCACATCAGTCTGGTTTGCACTACAGTGTAATCTACTGTATGCATAATGTGCAATAGTCCATTCAAATCCACATGATCTAGGTTCACTAAATTGCCATATGCCTTTGAAAACATACAGATACATATTGGTTGCATACATGCCCTATGAATCCTCTGGCTGGTCGTGCATATTTTGCTACAATGACTCGTGGATTTTTTTATATGTAACGGGTATTCCCTGTGAATACAGACGCTACTACCTGCTTTGTAACCTGTGTGGCTCTCAGGAGCCTAAGCCTCCGCTTGGGGAGCCTGGGGTACATACATATAATACGATCTCGTGGTGCAATGCCTCCACCTGGGAGGGATCCCAATGGAGTGGGAGGAGGCCCTCACAGGAAACAATCACATTAAGCATACAGTTGTAAAACAGAACTGGCTTTACTGCATATATATAAGCATAACATTCACTAAACACATTAACGGTTAGCACTGCATAAGGATATTGCATAATCCCCACACCCACCACTGTGTAGCCCCACACCGTGTCCACAGAATAACCCCCCCTTGTCCCGTGGTCAGCGCTGCCACTATGTGAGAGTACTCTCGTGTGTGCACGTGAGTAACGTTACCTGCCCAGTGCGACGGCACCTGGGCGTTAAAGACGCTTCACAAAGGATAAGATGACTTTAGGATGACGTCCGGTTCCTTCGGTGAGAAGATC
Organism: Ascaphus truei; assembly: GCF_040206685.1. Classification (NCBI taxonomy): domain Eukaryota; kingdom Metazoa; phylum Chordata; class Amphibia; order Anura; family Ascaphidae; genus Ascaphus; species Ascaphus truei. The sequence continues at coordinate 264,272,434 of NC_134483.1, forward strand.
TGTGAGGGCGGTCCACCCTTGGTACGGTTCTGCTCTCTGTGCTCAGCAGGCTTGATCCCAAGCCTCTGGAAGGAAGCGCAGCGTCCGCTGTGTCCCTAACTAACTCTGGATAGTAAGGGGCAGGGTCCCTAACCTGGGGCCTGTCCCTACAACACACAAAACTACTGGTGGCTAAGGGCTGTCTAGGGCCTAGGGGGCTGCTGGCCTAGTGCAGGGAGTCACTGACTCCTGCACCCTACCTCCTTCCCCTAGCTGCTCCTGACGCCGACTGACTAGCGTGCTCCAAGCCCGCGAAATATATCCATTCTCCCCTGCAGGGAGATGCTGTAGCCCTATTGGCTCCCTGGGGTCACGTGGGGCGGTCCTGGGGCTCATGGGAGATGTAGTCCCTTCGGGGAGCCCTCCCCTGATTGGCTGCCTCTCGCGCGCTGTCATTGCGCATGCGCAATATCCCTGGCTGGCTGCCGCATGCGGGGACTCACTGCGCATGCGCGAACACATAGAAGATGGCGGCGCCCTCGCTGCCCTGCTTCGGGAGCGCTGGGAGCCCTGACAACGCGATCACGGCCTTGGCAACCGGCCACATGCGTCCCCGGCAACCCCCGAGCAGGATCCTGACCACCCCCACTCTTCCGAGCGGCCGACGGGACCGCCATTAGGCTCGGCGGCACCCGCGATCGCCAGGAAGGTGAGGGGGGGCTTGGCAGGCAGGGGGGACCTGGCTACATCTATTCTGCACAATTTAGTACCTATAATGTGCAAATTAGGCTATAGTGAGGTATATATTAGCCCTTCGCCAGCCAATCATCTGGATCACTTGTTTCATACATTACCGCAGGACTGAACGGACTACTATTTTTGATGCATCAATCAGACAGATGTGAGCTCAATATTAACTCTGTGTCTGATCACATAGATTTGAATACATTATGCATAGATAACACTGTTGTGCAAATCAGGCTAATTTGAGTTCTGGACTGACTCTCTGCCAACACCCATTTTCCATTATTTGGATAAAGTACTTTATCACTGCAGATTATATCTAGCTCTGCGTGTTTCCGTATAAGAGGAGTTGGAGATTTGAATACCTTTTGAGCTATGTGCCTCAGTCCCGTCCCCATAATCTGCTCCTCCATCCCTCCCTATTTTTTTTTGGTTGTTGGGTGATACAAATGGTGCATTTTTTGTATTAAAGGTTCTTGCTAGATCCGAAACGCCCGAGCGGGGCGGCGGAGGTGAGCCCGCAAGCGGGCAGAGAGTCCACGCAAAATCCACGCAGGTGCAATGGGGCTATGAGACTACGCATCCTTGGTGTCTGTGGCGGCAGGTGTTTTCAGGTGAGGAGACGGTCTCCAGCAGCTAGGATGGCGTGTCCTCACATTAATACAGAAATGGTGCAGAGAACTTAGAGGGACCGCAGACCCCCCTAACAAAGTAATATGGGAGTTCCCAGCAGAGCTGGGGCAGCAGATGCCTGAGACCATCCCCAATGTAGGCAAGTCTGTATTTTGGGGGTGTATGTAGTTGGGGGATTTGGGGGGAGGAATGAGCATGAGGAGTTGGGGACTGGGGGAGCAGGATTGAGTGAGGGAGGAGAGTGAGAGGAGCATCTGTAGTTATTAATATGCACTTAATGCACCCTTCTGCAGATGCGCTTACCAGAATGCCCTGCTACTGTCTCTGTATGTTCTCCCTACCTATCAATTAGATAAAAATATATACAACATAAAATTTAAATTCCTGAGGTAAAGAAATCCCACAAATCTGTCCTGACTGTCAACTATAATTCCTGTGTAAGTATACAAGACCATATATTTATCATAATGAATAATACATGTATACTACTGTAGCCCACCCAGGGAACCCCCCCTCCCCTCCCCTCCCCCCAACCTCATATCGGGTACCCTAGGGTGTCTCAAGGTCTGGCTATGTGTCTGAGTGTGGTGCATACCTGCTGGCAACAGGAGGGCCTGAGTTTCCCGCGGTGACATGGGGGACAACAGGACAGGTTTCTGGGGTTGTGCCTTCGTTCTCCTCAATGGTGCAGCACCTCCATCTGGTGCAGGCCCCAGGGACTGTGTCTTTATCAATCTGTATCCTTTATTAAAGTTCTTATCTGCAGCTTACAGCAGGTACAGCAATCATGGACAGTGTATTCAGCCAGCTGTCCTGCTTCTGGATGTCCCTGATGCCACTCTGGGCCGAGGGCCACCCAGAGTGGGTCTAGCTCTTCCCTTACCCCCTATGCAGTGTGAGAGGTATTTGGTTCACCTATGTCCCTATAGTCTAACAGCTCCACTCCTCTCACTAGCTAGCTCATAATCAACTCAACCACACACTCCAACACTAAATAGGAAGTGATTCTGCCCTAAATAGCTTCAGCAGACACCGTCCCTGTGTCTCTTGATTGGACACAGGGTCAGGTGACCTACCTTCACTGATTCAGTGCTTTGTCTGAAGCAAGGAAAATCCATGATCACTCCTGGCAAACCTGCCCTTAAACAGGGATTACTGCCAGGAGGAGAGTAGAAATATAGCCCATAAACTTACCAGGGCTACACTACACAGAAATAAAGAACCATTGTTAAACCTTATTAGTTGGACCAGGTGAAAAAAATGTGAGCTGAAGCATAAAAGATGCAAGACATCTCTTGATAATATATCACAGCAATAGGAAAAACCATACACTGTGAGCAGCAGCCCTAGGTAAGAAAAGGGGGGGTTAAAGTTTGAAATGGTAGCACTCTTATATAGAACTCAGTGTGTTCAGGGGATGAGGTTCACCTCTTATTTTCCAGCGTCCTCTAATACTTAATATACCACAAAAGAAAATATAATGCTCACTATTTTGGTTGTAATAAAGGTGAAATATGGGGGTGCCTTAACGCCTAGTGTGGCGGTGGGTGCAGCTATGAGCTATAAGTAACAGTAACTAACAACAGCTGAAAGGTATAGATATATTAGTGTCCAGACCTATCAACTAGATGCTCATTTACAGATGCACTCCTAGGCAAATAAAACTTAGCGTTTATTTAACATTCTTAAAATAAGTTCTCAACATGAAGTAAGTAATAATAACAACATATAATGTACTAATGGCGGGAGAGAATGGAATAGTGGTAGGTGGGCCAAGGTATGTAATACAGTATTCTTTGCCTAAAATGGAACAGCAAAGAGAAAATATACCTATAGTATAGGGCCTGTATACAACAACACTTGTCTCTTCTATATACACTTAGCTGCGCTTTGCTTCTATGGGTGTGCTGTGTGTCATGTGGTGCAGCATACCGATCAAACCAACCTGTATTGCATAAATAGCACACAACAGATCCTACTGGTGTATAGTTGGTAAATACAGATTAGATATTAAAGATCACTGTTAGTGCAATACAATAACAGGTTGGTGGTATGTGGATTGATTCTGCACCCAATGACATTTGACAAACACAACAACCAAAATTAATTAGCAAAGCTATTTATAGTCTAAAAACCAGGGAACAACTTTTCCCAGACACTCTGCCTGATGGAATGATAACAAAGATCATACAATTGTTGTGGTTAGGGGTAAGTCGTCCAAATATAATCAGTGCTGGGAGTCTGTAATAAACTGTGGGGCAATTGCAATGGTAGAATAATACAATTCAGAGCTATAGCTTGCTACTATCTCTTGCACAAATGCGCATAACACAAACCAATTGCTGCTTCCCAGCAGGCTGCCTAGGTTGTTAGTTGATTATAACAATGTAGCAGTAAGCTGCCTTCACCGAGGTAAATATATGCAGACACTGCAGATGTCAGACAAGTCAATTACATATAGGCAGACAATTCGCAACAATGAGACACAGCATAGCGACAGACTACCCTGTAAACCACTGAGTGTTTGAGACGCTGTTAACCCTGGACACATTCACATTAAAATAAGTCCAATAGCAGAGACCGCGATTACAGTGTTGCAATACTACCAGTTCTTCCTGATTCTCTTCCGCTGACGTCACCACGCTAACGCCCTACGCGTTTCCCTCCTCAACGGAGATTCATCAGGGGCGGGTGATAGACAACTGATGTCGGTAGCGTCTTATATAGTATCAGCGGTTGTCATGGCAACCAGCGCGCCAATTAGGCAGTCGCACGACGCTAATCCCTATCAGGTAGTTACTGCATGTAAGAACAGCAGCAATTGAGTAGTACACACTAAAAAAACACACACAAACTTAATAAAGAATCAGAAAAGAAATCATTGCGGGTCATGGCTAAGCAGTATGTGGGAACAAAGCTGATGGCTGAATGGGAGATAGGACAAATGAACGCTATGCATGTCAGTGGATCAGTGATATGTGGCAGACTGTTGAGGGAGTAATACATATATAAACAAAATCGATCTTGAACTGCAGAACGCACTCCATGCCACGATCAAAAGCTGTTGTTACTAGCTTGTCAGTATACATGTATAACCTATAATGGTTAATAATATATTCAGGGGTGTATATATACCAGAGAAGTCCAAATGGTCAGATGAATGGGCTGTAGGTGAAACCCTCATTTAAGCCATTGGGATTTAAATCCCATTGGCTTAAATGAGGGTTTCACCTACAGCCCATTCATCTGACCATTTGGACTTCTCTGGTATATATACACCCCTGAATATATTATTAACCATTATAGGTTATACATGTATACTGACAAGCTAGTAACAACAGCTTTTGATCGTGGCATGGAGTGCGTTCTGCAGTTCAAGATCGATTTTGTTTATATATGTATTACTCCCTCAACAGTCTGCCACATATCACTGATCCACTGACATGCATAGCGTTCATTTGTCCTATCTCCCATTCAGCCATCAGCTTTGTTCCCACATACTGCTTAGCCATGACCCGCAATGATTTCTTTTCTGATTCTTTATTAAGTTTGTGTGTGTTTTTTTAGTGTGTACTACTCAATTGCTGCTGTTCTTACATGCAGTAACTACCTGATAGGGATTAGCGTCGTGCGACTGCCTAATTGGCGCGCTGGTTGCCATGACAACCGCTGATACTATATAAGACGCTACCGACATCAGTTGTCTATCACCCGCCCCTGATGAATCTCCGTTGAGGAGGGAAACGCGTAGGGCGTTAGCGTGGTGACGTCAGCGGAAGAGAATCAGGAAGAACTGGTAGTATTGCAACACTGTAATCGCGGTCTCTGCTATTGGACTTATTTTAATGTGAATGTGTCCAGGGTTAACAGCGTCTCAAACACTCAGTGGTTTACAGGGTAGTCTGTCTCTATGCTGTGTCTCATTGTTGCGAATTGTCTGCCTATTGTGACAAACGGCTTACTCCGGGGCTCCGCCGTCTGTCCGGGACTGTTAGAACACGGTCTTTTAGGGTAGGTTAAATGATGAGACGTCACGTACTGTTCCTTTAAACAGGCTATGCCTGGTTTATTCAGTCCCAGGCACTGAGACTGCCACAGTTTAAACAGAAAACAAAGCCAAACAAAAAGCTGCTCGTCTGAGCGATAACTTAAACTTAGATGTCCCTGACTCAGAGTTGGAAGTGGCTTGTCCACTTCCACCAACAAAATAAGTACCTTTGCAGTCTTTAGACAAACTAACAGAATGAATGAAGCGATTTGGGAAAGAGGCTTTCTCACCCCTCTGCAGTTCAGCAGCCTTCCAGGCTCTTGGGCGGGGCTCAGAGGAAACAGGAAACAGGTCTTATATACCTGAACTCTAATCAGCATGACAGGTGACAGAAAACAGGCAGCAGACAAACTGTGGAATGGAGTGCCTGTACCACGAGGCTGCCCTGTTCATCTTAGACAGGACAGAAACTGTTCAGTATCCTGGGAGCCCTGTATATGGAGTTTATTACCAACCCCTGGTTTCTGTCACATATCCTCCCCCCCAGCTCAGACCTCGAGGGGTGAGCGACCATGGATATTAGGGAGTGCATCCTTGACAACCCGTCGGCATTGCCATGTTTGTGCCCCGACCTGTGTTCCACAGAAAATTTAAAGGGCTGTAGGCTTAGGAACCACCTGGTCACCCTAGCGTTCTTCTCCCTATTTTGACACATCCAGGTAAGGGGTGCATGATCTGTGACCAATCGGAACTTTCTCCCCAACAGATAATACTTGAGTGTCTCTACAGCCCACTTTATTGCGAGACACTCTTTCTCGACTATGGAGTAATTTTTCTCCTGGGGATTTAGTTTCCTACTTAAATAAAGGATGGGGTGCTCCTCCCCTTGAGACTCCTGGGAGAGTACCGCCCCCAGCCCTACCTCAGATGCGTCGGTTTGGACTACGAACTCTTTGGAGAAGTCAGGTGTGACCAACACTGGTTGGGCACGGAGAGCTTCTTTCAGGCTTCTAAAGGCCTGTTCGGCTTCGGGGGACCACTTTACCATTAGCGGTCCTCTTGCTTTTGTGAGGTCGGTTAGTGGGGTTGCCTTAGTTGCAAAATTGGGAATAAACCTCCTATAGTAGCCAATTAACCCCAAAAAGGTCCTTACTTGTTTTTTTGTGACTGGCCTTGGCCAATTTTGTATCGCCTCTACTTTGAGTGTTTGTGGTTTGAGTAACCCTCTACCAATAGAATACCCCAGATACTTGGCCTCCTCCAGACCAATAGTGCATTTAGCGGGGTTAGCAGTTAGTCCAGCAGACCGAACTGCGTCGAGCACAGCTTGGACCTTTGGAAGGTGGGACTGCCAATCTTCACTATGGATTACCACATCATCCAGGTAGGCGGCAGCGTACCGAACATGTGGTTTTAAAATTTTATCCATCATTCTTTGGAATGTGGCGGGAGCTCCATGTAAGCCAAAAGGCAGCACCTTATATTGAAAGAGGCCGTCTGGGGTTGAGAAGGCTGTTTTTTCTTTTGCCCTTTCTGTGAGGGGAACCTGCCAGTACCCTTTTGTTAGGTCTAGGGTTGTGAGATATCGGGCTTTGCCCAGTCTCTCTACAAGTTCATCTACCCTGGGCATAGGATAAGTATCAAATTTTGACACCGCGTTTAGTTTCCGGTAGTCATTACAAAACCTTGTTGTACCGTCTGGCTTTGGGACTAAAACTATAGGGCTGTTCCACCCACTTTGGGATTCCTCAATTACGCCTAGTTTTAGCATTTTTTTAACCTCTAAACTTATAGCCTCTCTCTTGGCCTCTGGGATTCGGTACGGTTTAAGGTTAACTCGGACCCCCGGTTCAGAGACTATGTCATGTTTAATTACGTTAGTTTTACCTGGCTGTGTAGAGAAGATTTCTTTGTTCCTTCTCACTAAACTCTGGACCTCTCGTTTCTGATGCACGGACAGTGTTTCAGCTATGCTAACCTCTGGGTCAGTTTCTTGATTCTCTGACGGACCTGGGGGTACTAGGGTTAACAAGACCTCTCTATCTTTCCAGGGCTTGAGTAGGTTTATATGGTAAATTTGCTCAGGTTTCCTCCTACCTGGCTGCCTTACCCTATAATTTACTTCTCCCACTCTTTCCAAGACCTCATATGGCCCATGCCATTTAGCAAGGAATTTACTCTCCACGGTGGGAACCAGAACTAGTACCCTATCACCTGGAAAAAAAATTCTGACCCTAGCACCCTTATTATACGTATTCCTTTGTGCTTCTTGAGCTTTCTCCATGTGTTCCCTCACTATGGGTAGGACTGCAGCAATGCGGTCCTGCATTTGGGCAACATGCTCTATTACACTTCTGTAAGGGGTAACCTCGTGTTCCCAAGTTTCTTTGGCTATATCCAGTAAGCCCCTTGGATGTCGGCCATACAATAGTTCAAACGGGGAGAAGCCTGTGGATGACTGGGGAACTTCCCTAATGGCAAATAACAGGTATGGTAACAAACAGTCCCAGTTTTTCCCATCCTTATCGACCGCCCGGCGTAACATGCTCTTTAAGGTTTTATTGAACCTTTCCACTAAACCATCTGTTTGTGGATGATAGACTGAGGTTCTGAGATGCTTGATTTTTAGGAGTTTACATAGCTCTTTTGTTACTTGGGACATAAATGGTGTTCCCTGGTCAGATAAGATCTCTTTAGGAATTCCGACCCGGGAAAACAGAAGTACTAACTCTTTTGCTATGTTTTTAGCAGAGGTGCTACGTAGGGGAACTGCCTCCGGATATCGGGTAGCATAATCTAATATTACCAATATATGCTGATGTCCCCTAGCAGACTTTATTAGGGGTCCTACTAGATCCATAGCAATCCGGTCAAATGGTACCTCTATTATGGGAAGGGGTACCAATGGGCTGCGGTATGCTTTGAACGGGGCGGTGATCTGACATTCTGGGCACGAGGAACAATAGTTTGTAATTTCTGCCAGAACCCCAGGCCAATAAAAGCTTCGGAGAACCTTTTCTTTTGTCTTTTCCACCCCTAGGTGTCCCCCCAATGGATGACTATGTGCGAGGTGTAATACTACGTTACGGAATGTCCGTGGTACCAACAATTGTTTAGTTGTAACTGATTTTCTTTTATCAACCCGATATACTAGGTCGTTCTCTACCTCGAAGTAGGGGTAAGCAAGTGACCTATCTGGTTGGCCATGAGTACTATTCTGGTCCCGTATATTTCCCCTTGCTACCGCTAATGTGGGGTCCTCCCACTGGGCCTTCTTAAAACTCCCAGGACTGACCTCTAGGTCAGCGAGGGTCTTATCCTGTACTGGGGTGGTAAGTGCCTAATCAACATCTTGATTTGGGGTATTCCCTACCAAAGTAGTGATGGGGAAGGGAATTTCACAGCACTCCTCCTTTTCCCCCTTCTTATTTGGGCCCTCGTCAACCTCCATTTCTGAAAAAGGGAAAGGATTTGTTTCTTCTAACACTTCGTTATGGTCTGCTATTGAACTCTGGGCGCTATTCTGAGCTGGGGACCACATTTTTAGAAAATGGGGAAAGTCGGTCCCTATTAACACATCATGTGCCAGTTTGGGTACAACACCCACCTTGAAATCTAAAGAACCAAATTCTGTTTAAAAAAAAACATCAACAGTGGAATATTCATGATTATCCCCATGTATACAACAAATTGCCACTCTTTGTGAACTGTTTACCTGTTTCTTCTTAATGGGCAATAGGTATTCGGACACTAGTGTGACCATACTCCCAGAGTCAAGAAGTGCCCGAACCCTCTTACCATTAACCTTTACAAATGCCCACAGATGGTTATTCAAGGGGTCCTCTGGGCTAGATCCCATACATTGGGACAACAGCGAATAAGGTTCCACGCTGTTGCATTGCATGGGCTCATCATTTAGTGGGCAGATTTTTGCTGTGTGGCCCCTCTCATGACAATTTACACATTTAGGTACATAGTCTGTGTCCCACTTAGAGCCTTTTCCCGGCTCCCCATGTTGGCTATTGCCCTTAGTGTGCGAACCACTGTTGCTGGAGCGGCGTGAAGGTGGTCGCCGCTCTTCAGCGCCCCTTAACCCCGGTACCCTTTTACCGTCTCTGGAAGAGTCCTGGAACCTCGGATAGTGGGGTTGCTCCACGACTGTGGGTTGCGGGTGCTCTTCTGCTGCACTGTACCTTTCTACAAGGGCCACAAGCTCATCCGCATTGTGGGGGTCACTCCGACTGACCCAACGGCGTAAGGCAGAGGGAAGTTTCCTCAAGAACTGGTCCATGACCAACCGTTCCACGATGTGGCTTGCTGAGTTGATCTCGGGTTGTAGCCACTTCCGGGCGAGGTGGATGAGGTCATACATCTGGCTTCGGGTGGCTTTATCCATCGTGAAGGACCATGCGTGAAACCTTTGGGCACGAACAGCCGTGGTTACGCCGAGGCGGGCGAGGATCTCGAACTTCAATTTTGCATAGACGTTAGCTTCGGCTGGCTCTAGATCAAAGTAAGCCTTCTGGGGTTCGCCGCTTAGGAAGGGTGCGATTAGACCAGCCCACTCAGCTTCTGGCCATCCCTCTCTCTGTGCCGTGCGTTCAAACGTGAGAAGATAGGCTTCCACATCATTCGAGGGTCCCATCTTCTGAAGGTAGTGGCTTGCCCTGATCATTTTCGGAACTGGGGCTGCCTCTGCCAGTGGAAGGTTACTGATAGTCCCCCTCAGGATCTCGAGTTCCTGCTGTAAGCCCTGAGCGAACCGCTTTTGCTCCTCTCTCAGCAGGCGGTTTGTCTCTTGCTGGTTTGCATTAGTCTCTTGCTGGGCTATTAACAGCTGTCGCTGGGTTTCACTCGCCTGTTGCTGGGCTTCATTCGCGTCTTTCTGGACAGCGACATTGCGTACCAGCGCACTCACCACGTCTTCCATCTTGTTTGGAGAGAGAGAAAAAAAACCTTTTTTTTTTTTTTTTTTTTTTTTTTTAAAGTTCTTTAACCCCCAGACCTTTCAGTGTTCTGCCCGCATTCTCCACCATATGTGACAAACGGCTTACTCCGGGGCTCCGCCGTCTGTCCGGGACTGTTAGAACACGGTCTTTTAGGGTAGGTTAAATGATGAGACGTCACGTACTGTTCCTTTAAACAGGCTATGCCTGGTTTATTCAGTCCCAGGCACTGAGACTGCCACAGTTTAAACAGAAAACAAAGCCAAACAAAAAGCTGCTCGTCTGAGCGATAACTTAAACTTAGATGTCCCTGACTCAGAGTTGGAAGTGGCTTGTCCACTTCCACCAACAAAATAAGTACCTTTGCAGTCTTTAGACAAACTAACAGAATGAATGAAGCGATTTGGGAAAGAGGCTTTCTCACCCCTCTGCAGTTCAGCAGCCTTCCAGGCTCTTGGGCGGGGCTCAGAGGAAACAGGAAACAGGTCTTATATACCTGAACTCTAATCAGCATGACAGGTGACAGAAAACAGGCAGCAGACAAACTGTGGAATGGAGTGCCTGTACCACGAGGCTGCCCTGTTCAGCTTAGACAGGACAGAAACTGTTCAGTATCCTGGGAGCCCTGTATATGGAGTTTATTACCAACCCCTGGTTTCTGTCACACTATATGTAATTGACTTGTCTGACATCTGCAGTGTCTGCATATATTTACCTCGGTGAAGGCAGCTTACTGCTACATTGTTATAATCAACTAACAACCTAGGCAGCCTGCTGGGAAGCAGCAATTGGTTTGTGTTATGCGCATTTGTGCAAGAGATAGTAGCAAGCTATAGCTCTGAATTGTATTATTCTACCATTGCAATTGCCCCACAGTTTATTACAGACTCCCAGCACTGATTATATTTGGACGACTTACCCCTAACCACAACAATTGTATGATCTTTGTTATCATTCCATCAGGCAGAGTGTCTGGGAAAAGTTGTTCCCTGGTTTTTAGACTATAAATAGCTTTGCTAATTAATTTTGGTTGTTGTGTTTGTCAAATGTCATTGGGTGCAGAATCAATCCACATACCACCAACCTGTTATTGTATTGCACTAACAGTGATCTTTAATATCTAATCTGTATTTACCAACTATACACCAGTAGGATCTGTTGTGTGCTATTTATGCAATACAGGTTGGTTTGATCGGTATGCTGCACCACATGACACACAGCACACCCATAGAAGCAAAGCGCAGCTAAGTGTATATAGAAGAGACAAGTGTTGTTGTATACAGGCCCTATACTATAGGTATATTTTCTCTTTGCTGTTCTATTTTAGGCAAAGAATACTGTATTACATACCTTGGCCCACCTACCACTATTCCAGTCTCTCCCGCCATTAGTACATTATATGTTGTTATTATTACTTACTTCATGTTGAGAACTTATTTTAAGAATGTTAAATAAACGCTAAGTTTTATTTGCCTAGGAGTGCATCTGTAAATGAGCATCTAGTTGATAGGTCTGGACACTAATATATCTATACCTTTCAGCTGTTGTTAGTTCCTCTAATACTTACAAGTAGATATTTTTTTTTTCGGGGATTTTTTCCGAATGCCACGCACTTCATTGCACTTCACCATGTTCATGCCGCATTCTGACCGCATTCATACCGCATTCATGTTGCATTCACACCAGCGGTTGATGTGTTTATTGATAATGGTTCGGATTCAATTGGTTGCAATTCTTCGCGTATCCGCCAGATGGCAGATATTCATGAATTGTAATGCGCATGCGCTTCAGTAATGTGTCGACTTGCAGGTGTTTAAAAGAATACCACAGTGGTCCATTGTAAATTGGCCTTGGGACTGAAGAAGTTACAATAATTCAACGTGTATTCAACTGTATTGGGACTGAAGAAGTTACAACAATTCAAACATGCATTGTCACCATTTCAGTGTCTGCATCACACACACTGGTATCCGTTCGGGAGGAGAAGGGTTAATAGTTAGGAAGTGATTATAGCCCTTTGTTCCTTGTTCCCGCCTTTTCAAGCTCCATTTTGCAGAGTCCCATAGGTCGCCATTGCAGCTCCATTCAATCCAATGGCGAATCCAGCGGTTTTGGGCCTATTTCCATCGAAGACCAGCAGGTGGCGTCCGAGAGGAGGAGCGGCGGTTTCCCATTGTAAGTCAATGGGGCCATTGACTTCAATGGGGATTCCTCGACGCCGACCTCCAGGAACGGGTTGGCAGCCATCCAAACCGCAGACCGCAAAAGCAGATACATTTTCTTAAAGAGAGCTTTTATCACTACTAGTTCAAGGTGAACTACAAGTGGCGTGGGAACCTTAGGTTCTAGGGCACCCAGAAATAAAATTATTTTTGCCCCTAGCTCCTAGGCACCCCCACACTCGACCACCACCAGGTCCGAGAATCCATGACCCCCAGAAAGGGGGATTCATTTTTAGAGCGGAGAATCCTGTATTAAAGTAATTAGAGTTTTAAACTGTATTTGTGTATCTCCGGTCTGGAAGGTCGCAGCGGGCTGAAACTTGGCCACCATGGAGAGTCACCTCCGGCATGACGTACTGGCCCGTTTCAACCCGCTCGGCCCAACAGAACGGATTATTTTAATATGTCTTATTAAAAACTGTATTGAATTTCAAAGCGGGGATAAAAGCCCGCGAAGATTCCTGCAATCTGTGAAATGTAAATGCTCAGGGGGGCAACCTGTTGTCTACAATAGACCCCCTGATCAAAGGCTCAGCCACCCTAGCTGTATACATTAGGGCGGAGAAATGCAGGGCTTGAGTGGTCTGTAAGTGCTATAATTCACACCTACAGACAAAGAGTTTCCTGACCAGATCCAGGTCTGGTAGACTTGTCGGCGCCCTGACTTTTGTGTGGGGCTAAAGAAATGAGACCCCCAGGGCCCAAAGTAAACATGTGCCAACTAGCTGGGGGGCATGGGTTATCAATGTTCCCACGTTAGAGATTGGGTGTAGGTAATTGTTCTCCAATAGCCTGCACTAATGATAGGTATAGGACTGGAATTATATATAAACTGGTGTCAGCCCTATATCCTTTGTCTTCATTTTACCAACTGATTGATGCCTGATTGCTGTTGAATTGCTAATCTTGTTTCCTGATTACTTCTTCATTCCAATCCCTAAGTAAGTGTTATTTCTTGTCTGTTATTTGTACTATCTGTTGTGTTCACCTATCTAAGGAATACATTCTTTTTATTATATCTAAGTCGTGTTCAGTTCAACCCAGTTATTTGGTGTATATTATATCCTTTCACAAGTTACCGTGACAGGCTTATAATAAACTGGTGGCAGCGGCGGGACTGAACTGAACCTGTATTACAGTTTACTGCGGGACTCTGTAATACAGTTGGAACTCGGGTGAATTGCGAGTTCCGAAGACTAAAGATATTGAAAAACCTTTCCAGCAGAGGAAGAGAAAAAAGAAAAACGTAAAGATACCTTGATGTGATAGCATTTACACAAGGCCGTGTAAGTGTTTTTATATATTTTCATTACACCCATTATCATCCATTAGAGGCCAAACATACCATAGTAGGGTTCCTCACCCTGTGCTCCCCCTTCTTTTCTGTATCCCTGTACTAACAAGGATCCTGGATAGATCCTATTGAGGGGGTAGCAGCTCTAGAGATTTCATAGAGCCTAAGCTACAGACATCATTGATTACCCTACATAGGAGGTTATATGCTGTACATCTGACCATATTGTGATTGCATTGAGCCCACTTATACCTTATACCTTATCCTGCGCTGTCCATTATCACAGCATTATTTTGGGTTACCATACCTGTGCAGGAGATGGTGCAGCCTCTATATAGCGTCTGATTTGTTACTAGCTATACTTTTTGAAAAAATTTTTGTTCATATTTGCAACGTGACCAAACACATTTGTGGATTTTATCTATGCACTGTTGTGCATTTTTATAGTGTCTCGTCGTTTTTATAGCATACTATTAAAGTTTTTGTTATTTTTATTTGAGTGTGACCTTTTGGCGGTGTATCCTATGCAAGGATTAGGCTATTATCTAACCAGTTACTAGTTGACAATATACGATATTTGTCACCTACCTTGAGTGCAATCATAGGGGGCTATCTATAATCCTAGTTGATTATTTGTGTGTAATTATAGATCCTATTGGGGTCAGAGCCACAGGACGAGACGACGAAACTGAGGGGACCCTTGTACATGTTTTCAAGGTCGTAATTATCTGTTTATATGTCCCCGGTCATACATCTTTGAGGGAGCGCCCGGGTTTACCCCTGTTCTATTCCAGGAGCAGCTCATGCAGCCGTGTCCTCCGGCGGTGAGGGCTTGGGTGTATGACAAAAAGCCCAAGACTTACCAAGAGGCAGCGAGGCTTGCAGATGATTATGTCTCCAGCCGGGCGCTGATGCCCGCCAAGGCAGCAGCCAAAGCGGTGGCAGCGGCGGCCCCAGCCAAAAAGACTGGCAGTAATCCCCAATGGACTCAGAGGCCGCCTGCGGGCAGAAGTCCACCGAAGTCAGGAGAGCTCCGGCACGAGCGCCGGTGCTACAACTGCAACCGCACTGGTCACATCCGACCAGATTGCCCGGAACCCCCTGCGTTCCAGCGGACCCCATCACGGGCAACGCACCCCAGCTGCAAAGCCGGTAGCCTGCGTGCGGGTGGCTTCCACCAAAGGTTCCGGACCAGTCATGGAAACAACTCCCAGCGAGACATCCCATGCAACGCCTCTCCCGGTGTCCTCAGTGCCTACAGCCATGAGCGGAGGACATCCCAGCACAGCCCTACAGCAGACGGATGGCCAGAGCAGACACCTCTCCCCGGTCACAGTCGGTGACCGGCAAGCAATCGGCTTGCTGGATTCAGGTTTTGCAGTAACCCTGGTCCGACCTGATATGGTCTGGCCAGAGGAATTGCTCCCAGGACCTGGGATGCAGATTACTCTGGCAGATGAAGAGCCACGTTTCCTGCAAATTGACAGGATCTTTTTGGATTGGGGGGAGGGACAGGTTGTGCGGGAGGTGGGGATGTTGCCCGGTTTAGATGCAGAGGTTCTCCTTGGCAAAGATCTGGGACTGATGACCTGCACCTACGACCGGGTACCAAGACCCGCGGCTGTGGCGGCTATCTCCCGGAGCCAGACAGCGGCGATGGCGGCGGCTCTAGTCCCCCTGCCTTTGGGACCAACAATAGCAGAGGGCGCTGAGGAGCTCGGGGAGGTAAGCCAGGATCAGTTGCAACCACAGACTGACTTACTGTTCCCCCTCACCGTATCCCATTCCCCTGACATGGACATGACTGGGGTGTGGCCAGAATTAGGAGCCCAGTTTAGGGAGGCAGTGAAGACAGACCCCAGCCTGGCCGGCATGAGACTTCGGGCGTCTGAGTCTCAGGCAGGGGAGGGCACTGAGCACTGCCTATGGCATCTGGGACTCCTGTACAGAGAAGCGGGGATCCCGGGGATAGCGGAGGGATTGACCGGTAAGCGACAGCTAGTAGTGCCCCAGGGGTACCGACAGCAACTGTTACAGGTAGCTCACTCTATTCCGTTAGTGGGACATCAGGGGGTCAACAGAACGTGAGCCCTGTTATTACAGCATTACTACTGGCCGGGGGCATCCCGGTATGAGGGCACTTTTTGCCGCTCCTGTGATGCCTGCCAGCGGGTAGGTAAGGCGGGCGACGGTGTGAAGGCACCCCTGAACCCACTACCGGTAATAGGGGAACCCTTCCAGAAGGTAGCAATGGACCTTGTAGGACCCCTTATGATTCCTAGCAGGTTAGGGAAGTGCTACATCCTCACGGTGGTGGATTTTGCCACCCGGTACCCTGACGCGGTAGCGCTTGGCACCAAGACAGTGGCGGCAGCGTTGCTGAACATTTTTGCTAGGGTAGGTTTCCCTAGTGAGATCCTAACCGATCAAGGGTCGCAGTTCATGAGAGAACTGTTACAGTTTCTCTGGGATGCATGCGGTGTACAGCACCGGCGCACTACCCCTTACCATCCCCAGAGAAACGGATTATGTGAGAGGTTTAACGGTACCCTGAAGCAGATGCTTCGGACCTTTATAGAGGCAGAGGGGAAAGACTGGGAGATTCACTTACAGCACTTGCTGTTTGCCTACCGAGAGGTACCGCAGGAATCTACAGGCTTTTCCCCCTTCGAGCTACTATATGGCCGCAGGGTACGTGGACCTCTGGACCTATTCCATGAGGGACGGGAAGGGGAGGCTACTGCTACTGAAGCTTCAGTGATCCAGTATGTAGTAGATCTCCGAGACTGGTTAGAGATGCTCATGGGGGTGGCCCAGGACCACCTCAGGGCCGCTCAGACCAAGCAGAAGCAATGGTATGACCGGAATGCCCGTAGCAGAGAATTCAACCCAGGACAGCAGGTACTTGTTCTCAAACCCACTCGGGAGAACAAACTGATGGCTGCCTGGTCGGGACCGTACCCGGTTATCCAAAAGATGAATGAGTACAACTATGTTGTACAGGTAGAGCCAGATAGGCATAAGACCTACCACATTAACATGTTGAAAGAGTACAGAGCACCGAGTATGGGAGCAGTGATGGCCATTTGTAGCCCACTGCTGGAAGATCCGGTGAGCAATGCTCTGCCTGATCTTCTGGGGGAGGCTAGGCAGAGAAACACTGTGGAACAGGTGGAGATAGGGGGGCAGTTAAGTGCTAGGCAGAAGGGAGAAGCCAGGGACATGCTAGCTAAGTATAGGGCTCTCTTCACTGACCTGCCAGGGAAAACGCACCTCACAGAACACCCAGTGGACACAGAGGACCTGCGACCTCTGCATAAGCACGCTTATAGAGTGTCAGCAGAGGTCAAGACAAGTATAGAGAAGGAGATAGAGGAGATGCTGACCCTAGGGGTAAATACCCCATCCCAGAGCCCTTGGGCAAGTCTGGTAGTCCTAGTTCCTAAGAAGGACAAGACCATCCGGTTTTGTGTGGACTGCTGCTTGCTCAACGCTGGGACGGTTTCAGATGCCTATCCCATGCCCCGCATGGATGAGTTACTGGATGAACTCGCGGGGGCACCTGACCACCATGGATTTGAGTAAAGGCTATTGGCAAATCCCACTGACCCTGGAGGCTAGGGAGAAGTCAGCATTTATCACCCCAAGTGGCCTCTATGAATTCTTAGTGATGGAATTTGGAATGAAAAATGTCCCGGCTACCTTCCAACGCCTGGTCAACCGCCTACTGGAAGGGATGCAGAGCTATGCAAGGGCTTATCTAGATGACATTGCTGTCTTTAGTAACTCCTGGGAATCCCACTTAGGACATGTAGCTGCGGTGTTGGCTAGGATTAGGGAGGCTGGTCTTACCTTGAAACCTACAAAGTGTATGGTAGGGATGGCAGAGGTCCTGCACTTAGGGCACAGGGTGGGTGGGGGGCACCAGAGCCAGCCAAGGAAGAAGCTATAGTTCAGTGGCCTGTTCCAAAAACCAAGAAACGGGTCATGGCATTTTTGGGCACCGCAGGGTACTATCGGAAGTTTGTCCCACAGTACAGTGCCATGGCCAAACCCCTGACTGATCTGACCAGAAATCAACTGCCTGAGCTTATTACCTGGACTCCTGCCTGTGAAACTGCGTTTCAGGCACTGAAAACTGCGCTTGCTGGGGCCCCCATACTGGCTGCCCCGGACTACACCAAACATTTTCTCATACAGACTGATGCCTTGGACTTTGGCATTGGTTGGGGCTGTGTTGAGCCAGGTGGGGGAAGATGGCCGAGAGCACCCCGTGGTGTACCTTAGCCGGAAACTGCTCCCCAGGGAGGTGGCATATGCCACCATTGAGAGAGTGCTTTGCCATCGTGTGGGCACTCAGGAAGCTTCAACCTTATGTGTATGGGCGGGCTTTCACGGTCATCACTGACCACAACCCCCTGAATTAGCTACAGAGGGCATCAGGGGAGAATGCCAAGCTACTAGGTGGAGCTTGGCCCTGCAAGAATTCGAGTTCACTATCCAACACAAGGAGGGTAGTGAAAACCGCAATGCTGATGGACTTTCTCGTCAGGACTATCCCTCTGAGGCTGAGTTCATTAATGGTGCCATCAGTGACCCACTCCCCGTGAGGGCCAGTGGGCCCCAGGTCACCCATTAAGAAGGGGAGGTGTAGAGCGAGAGGGGGATTGGCCCGGTATTAAAAGGGGTTGCACCCCATATGGCCACCCCCTGACCTCCCCAGGGAGGCAAGGGGTTAACTGGACTGCAGTCCAGGAATGTGGTTTTTACCTTGCTGCAACATTCAAATGTGTATTCCCCTGTTATCATGCATTGTCACCATTTCAGTGTCTGCACCACACACACACTGGGATCCGTTCGGGAGGAGAAGGGTTAATAGTTAGGAAGTGATTATAGCCTTTGTTCCTTGTTCCCGCCTTTTCAGGCTCCATTTTGCAGTGTCCCATAGGTCGCCATTGCAGCTCCATTCAATCCAATGGCGAATCCAGCAGTTTTGGGCCTGTTTCCATCGAAGACCAGCAGGTGGCGTCCAAGAGGAGGAGCGGCAGTTTCCCATTGTAAATCAATTGGGCCATTGACTTCAATGGGGATTCCTCGATGCCGACCTCCAGGAACGGGTTGGCAGCCATCCAAACCGCAGACCGCAAAAGCGGATACATTTTCTTAAAGAGAGATTTTATCACTACTAGTTCAAGGTCAACTACAAGTGGCGTGGGAACCTTAGGTTCTAGGGCACCCAGAAATAAAATTATTTTTGCCCCTAGCTCCTAGGCACCCCCACACTCGACCACCACTGGGTCCGAGAATCCAGAATCCCCAGAAAGGGGCGCGTGCGCCAAGAGGGTCGCGCCATTGACTCCAATGGTGGAGAAAAGAACAGCGCGACAATACGGCTAAGTCCGAAACCATAAAGTGTGGAAGCCCATATCTCCGGTTCTGGGAGGACCAGAGGGCTGGGATTTTGGTCACATGTAGTCACCGTTCCGGCATAACTGCATGGCCATTTCCAGCCCTTTCCGACCAACCAGACGGAGTGTGGGCAACTGTAAAGATTGGTAATTTTCCCCATAGACTTCAATGGCGGCGTTACTCCATTGAAAGGCTATGGCGGAGGAGCCCTATAGACTTCAATGGCGGAGTTGCCCCATTGAAAGACTACAGCCGTGGAACCCATTGACTTCAAAGGCGGAGGTGCTCCATTGGAAGCCTATAGCGGCAGAGCCCGTTGATTTCAATGGGAAAAGAGTGAAAAGCAGAGATTCATTTTTAGAGCGGAGAATCCTGTATTAAAGTAATACGAGTTTTAAACTGTATTTGTGTATCTCCGGTCTGGAAGGTCGCAGCGGGCTGAAACTTGGCCACCATGGCATGACGAACTGGCCCGTTTCAACCCGCTCGGCCCAACAGAACAGATTATTTTAATATGTCTTAATATTAAAAACTGTATTGAATTTCAAAGCGGGGATAAAAGCCCACGAAGATTCCTGCAATCTGTGGAATGTAAATGCTCAGGGCGGCGACCTGTTGTCTAAAACAGACCCCCTGATCAACGGCTTAGTCACCCTAGCTGTATACATTAGGGCGGAGAAATGCAGGGCTTGAGTGGTCTGT
The DNA here is from genome assembly GCF_040206685.1 of Ascaphus truei. Lineage (NCBI taxonomy): Eukaryota > Metazoa > Chordata > Amphibia > Anura > Ascaphidae > Ascaphus > Ascaphus truei. The sequence goes on from NC_134483.1 coordinate 264,292,351, forward strand.
AAGTGCTATAATTCACACCTACAGACAAACAGTTTCCTGACCAGATCCAGGTCTGGTAGACTTGTCGGAGCCCTGACTTTTGTGTGGGGCTAAAGAAATGAGACTCCCAGGGCCCAAAGTACGCATGTGCAAACTAGCTGGGGGGCATGGGTTATCAATGTTCCCACGTTAGAGATTGGGTGTAGGTAATTGTTCTCCAATAGCCTGCACTCAATGATAGGTATAGGACTGGAATTATATTGGTGTCAGCCCTATATCCTTTGTCTTCATTTAACCAACTGATTGATGCCTGATTGCTGTTGAATTGCTAATCTTGTTTCCTGATTACTTCTTCCTTCCAATCCCTAAGTAAGTGTCATTTCTTGTCTGTTATTTGAACTATCTGTTGTGTTCACCTATATAAGGAATAAATTATTTTTATTATATCTAAGTCGTGTTCAGTTCAACCCAGTTATTTGGTGTATATTATATCCTATCACAAGTTACCGTGACAGCTGGTTCTTGTGCATGGCATGCTGTGGACATCTGGGTGGATGGGTGCTACGGAGGATGAGATGGGGGTTCCCTGGAGAGAAGCGGCAGAGTCGTCGAAGAAGGATGGAGGAGGTGACCTGTGGATTTCCGGGAGAGAAGCAGCAGCATCGTCGAAGAGGGATGGAGAAAGCGACCTGTGGATTTCCGGGCAAGAGGCGGCAGAGTCGTCTAAGCGTAATGGAGAAAGTGACCCGTGCATTTCAGGGAGACCAGCGGCAGCGTCGTTGAAGAGCAGTGGGGAAGATGGGCTATAGATTTCCGGGAGATCGGCGGCAGCATCGTAGCCGAGTAGTGGAGAAGATGGGCTGTGGATTTCCGGGAGAGCAGCGGCAGAGTCGTCGAAGCGTAATCGAGGAAGTGGCCTGTGGGTTCGATGGGTTGGCTGCCATTTGTATTGCCGTGAGTGTACATCACCGAATTTCTTCTTGACATAATAAGGCTTACGTGTATTAAAACCCTTAGCCTTTGGGGTCAGCAGAAGGTTTTCTTTATTAGCCTTAGCCTGTCGCTTTGGCCTTGGCTTAAAAACGGCTGCCGCCTTTCGCTTTTTCTGTGTGATAGGCACGGCATAGGCAAGTGGCTTCCTGCGTCCGTAGAATCGGGGTTGATCCATGGAATCAGATGGCACAATGCAGTATCTGGACAAGGGCAAGTTCAGATACAGATCATCGAGTGGGAGGCTATGCATAGTGTGTAACCTTTTATGCATGGCGACTAAGTACAGGTGTTAAAAGTGGGCGTACTCTAACGTGAGTCATTAACGTATAAATACACCATCCATTTTGTGGATTCACTGCACATTGAATACACTTCGACTAAACATCGAATATAGATTCTAGTGCTTGTATTTCTTTCTACTCGCTGCAATGCCTGTGAAAAAGATTTCAAAGGATCTCAGCATGAGAATTAAGGAGATGTACACGAGCGGACAACGAATTGCAGATATCCAACGCTGGTTAGCTGTTTCTGGCCTCGTTGTGCCATCAACCACGTGTGATATCATGCACACGGAAAAACCAAACAACACACGAGGACACCAACGGTAACTAACGTGTAAATATATTTATATAACTATATAGTATATAGACAGAGTAGAAGGGAACCAGTCCCAAATATCGGGGCTCAGTGAATAAATGGACAATGGTGTATGGAAAGTTCTGATATGAATAATCACTTGAGATGGGATAGAGCTCTGATTAAAGCTTAGTGAGACTCATAAGACCGGTGCATACATCTCCTGTATAAATGGAAAGTGTACTCACTTTGATAGTAGCTCATCCGGATGCGTGCATCACGCCAATAGTAGTAAGAGAAGACGGTCCAGAGATCCAGAGCAGAGCACAGCTGTATGTGGAAAAACGGGGGCTAAACACCAGCAAAAACTATCAAAAAAACTTTAATCCATGGTGAGTGAGGGGTACAAAGAACACTCTGACTCGTTTCGGGAGACAATCCCTTTGTCAAAGAGTATGCTCGCGTCTGTCTGCGCTCCTGAACTTGTATGCGATCCCCCGCCCCCAACGGTGATGTCACGCGGTTGGAAATGGGGCGAAAACCTCCGTGGACAAACCTCATTGGCGGAGAGTATCTACCAATGGACCGCCAAGTGAGGGACCTGCCTCCCGTGAGTGTGGGGGATCGCAGGTACAGAGCAGGAACCGGACAGAAAACAAATACAATAACAAACAAGTGACAAATAGGCATAAAAAACATGTAACAACAATAAGCTTGTTAAAAACACGAACTAAATCTTATTGTAACAATGGAAGAGTCTATATATCTTATTAGTGTATGACTATAGGGCTGGATGATGAAAAGTAAGCAGATATACACATAAGGAGTATATAATGTAATCTATAATGCATGAATTAAACCTATAAATAGAACAACAATAAAAACTTGCAGATATATACAAAACTGTGTAAGGTATGATAAACAGCAAGATAAAGAACAGTAGTACAAGGAAAAAGAAAAATGAAAGAAAAAAGGAGAAGAAAAAAAAAAGAAAAAGAAGAAGAGGAAAAAGAGGATAGAAAATAGAGGGGATAATTGATTATATAACAATATAGACGACTGGAGATGTCAAGTCTCAAATACAATGTACTATATGATAAAGAGAATATACAATCATATATGTTGGTAAACACAGATTAACAAAAAGCAGATAACCTTTTATAGGAAATGTTTTAATTCCCAGTCTAGATTCATGCCCTTGGGTGCCAACGTCCCAAGGGCCTAAATCCAGTGCATTTCTCTACGATTTAGGAGGGCTTCTCTATCCCCCCCTCTAATATTCATGTATATATGTTCAATTGCACTGAATGTAAAAGTATTCAATGAACCCAGTGGACAATGAATAAAATGGCGTGCCACTGGGAATCTCTCATCCCTGTTTTTAATGCTTCTCACGTGTTCACTCACTCTCTCTCTGAGTGTTCGGATAGTCCTCCCAACATATCCGCTACCACATGTGCATCTCAATATGTAAACAACGTACTTTGTGTTACAAGTCATAAGGGAGCGTAACTTATATTTCTGAAGAGTGTGAACATCTCTAACATGTTTTATAGGTGTCGCATACAGTATCTGCACAATCTACAGTTACCACAGCTAAAGAAACCTTTGGTTTTAATTGTATTTGTATCTTTCTTAGAACAGAATAAGCTAGGTGAGATTTGGCTCCCAATGGTCCTAGCCTTCCTAAACACCATCTTGGGGTTATATTTCGTATAACTGTCCAAATCTTTATCCAATTTTAAAACCTCCAAATGTTTACACAGAAGAGCTCTAATTTGTTGAACTTGCTTGGAAAATGTTGTTATAAACAATGGTATATCATCTTTCAAATCCTTTTGGGAGCATGATTTATCCTTAATAAATCTGTCTTTTTTCATTTTGGTTTTATCCAATAATTGTATTCTGTCTGTATGTAATGCTTGCTCAAAGGCCGCCGTGATGTCTCCATCACTATAACACCGAGTCTTAAACCTGATTGAGAGTTGTTTAGCTTGAGATAGGAAGGCCTGCTTCGTGTAGCAGATCCTTCTCAATCTCAAGAACTGTCCTTTCGGAATACCTCTTAATAGGGGTCTAGGATGGGCACTGTTGGCTCTGAGCAGAGTGTTTCGGAAGTTCTCCTTCCTAAACATATCCGTTTGAATCTTTAAATTAACATCAACATAAAGGTGTAAATCTAGGTAGTCTATTTGGGTGTCATGAAATTTATGCGTAAATTTTAAATTATAAACGTTGGTATCCAGATATTCGAAAAATGCATGTAGTGTTTGTACATCCCCACACCAAATTAATATTAAATCGTCTATATAACGACGATAAAAAACAATATGATCTCTAAAGGGGTTAGTATCACCAAAAATGTGTGTAGCTTCCCAGAATCCCATGAAGAGGTTGGCATATGAAGGTGCGAAAGATGTGCCCATGGCAGTGCCCTGTGTCTGTAAATAATAACTTTTATCAAATAAAAAATAATTGTGTTGTAATAAAAACATAACACAATCCAAAATAAAGGTGCCTTGTGCTAAGTGAATATTAGAGTGATTAAGATAGTGACTAATAGCTTTTGTGCCTAAGGTGTGATCTATAATCGTGTATAGTGAGGTCACATCAAGTGTGACCCATAAGAAAGTGTGTGCCCATGTGATATTTTGAATATCTGAAAGTAAGTCTGATGAGTCTCTCAGATACGAGGGAAGTGTCTTCACCATAGTTTGCAGAAAATGATCCACGTACCTAGAGAGACCATCTCCCAAAGATCCAATGCTCGAAATAATGGGTCTGCCAGGAGGGCAGACTAGAGACTTTTGGATTTTTGGGAGATGGTGGAAAATAGGTACTGTGGGAAATGGATTGAAAAGAAGCATAGACTCCTGTTGAGTGAGAACTCCCAACTCTCTGCCCATATCAATCAGTTCTCGGATCTCTGCAAGATAAGGGACTGTTGGATCTCTATCTAATTTACAGTAGGCTTGTGTATTGTTAAGTTGTCTCAAAGCTTCAGTCAAATAGGTGTCAATATGCAGCAAAATCACAATCTCACTGTATCCGAGACCAGCATAAAGAAGATGAGATGCAGAATTGGATGGAAATATGGACGTGTGAGGTTAGTACTGGACAGTACAGGAGATTAAAGTGTTGTTTAAGAAACTGTACTGTACCTATAACATTATTCCTTGTCATTACAGAGGGACGTTAACAAGATCAAGAGAGTGGTCGAGGCCCAGGCATGGATCGACAGTGGAGAAACTTTCCAGGATTGCATCTTCACTGACGAGTCTACTGTATCGCTGGAGAGATTTGCCACCTTTGCATTCCACAAAAAAGGTCGCATATCTAGGAAAGCGTCCAAAACACCCCGGGAAGCTGCATGTGTGGGGTGCCATCTCTAGGCGTGGACCAGGATGCATTGTCATCTTTGAAGGTAAAATAAGTCACACGCTTTTGCCTTATGCACTGTACTGTACTAGTGTGCAGTTTTTTGAGCACTTTTCTTTCCTTGTTATAGGAATCATGAATAAAGCTTTTTTCCTAAGAGCAAATTGTGCCTGAGATTGTGGAATACATCACACGTGAGTTCCCAGATGATCACCGTTTCTACCAGGACAACGATACGAAGCACACCGCGTCAACAGCGCATATTCTTGAGCGCGGTATCAACTGGGTGAAGACGCCAGCGGAGTAAGTGCGGTAACCGTGTATCATTTTTTCCCACTGTTTTTACTCTGTACTGTATCTCTTTAACTAATTGTCCTTTTTTTCCCCCCTCCAATGACAGATCGCCAGACTTTAATCCTATCGAAATGGTCTGGCATCAGCTGAAGGATCATATCCGAAAAGTTGTGAAACCCTCCAAAAAGGATGAGTTGGCGCAAGGCATAATGAGTTTTTTGAACGATGTACTCACCGTGGAGCGATGCAATAAATATATTGACCATATTGCGACTGTGTTGCCCATTGTGATCGCGCGTAATGGGCAAGCATCAGGAAGATAGTATGGTATAGTACTGTAGTATTGTAAGTACTACATGATACAGGTAAGTATGGCACAGATTTTTTCTTTCCTGAGAGAGCAGCACTAGCCATCTGGTTACAAAGTATTTGACAGTAGTCACAGTATACAGTAGTTCCAGTATAGACTAGTTTGACAGTACTAACTGCATATTGTAGTCCAATATGGAGTATCTACAGTATACAGTACACAATGACATAATATGCACCTAACTGCTCATTTTTTTTCTTTCCTGAGAGAGCAGCACTAGCCATCTGGTTGCAAAGTATTTAACAGTAGTTACAGTATACAGTAGTTCCAGTATAGACTAGTTTGACAGTACTAACTGCATACTGTAGTCCAATATGGAGTAGCTATACAGTACACAATGCCATAATATGCACCTAACTGCACTCATTTTTTTCTTTTCTTGTCTTTTCAGAGAAAAAGGGATGGAAAGGGGGAGGGGGGGTATCATGTGTACATTGTGTTAACTGTGTGTACAGTAAAGTGTATCTAAAGTGCAGTCATGATCTACACAAAACATCCCCTCTCTCAATGAACTACACAGAATGAGGAAGAAGATAAAGACAGAAAATGTTATATTATTATATATATTATTATATATTATTAATTAATATTATTATCAATGTGCATTATTCATGATTATCCATGGGCCCTCAATTTTCTACTGACAGAAGAACTGAATAAAGACTGCATTTTGTATTATTCATGATTATTTGTATATTTGTATTTTTTGTTCCTGATAAAATAAAATAAATATTTCTTTACATTCATGCTAATCATAATCATTGACCCCCCCCCCCCCCCACACACACACACCAAAGAAAAAGTGGTAACTTACTGCATCAAAAACATGAATCAGATTATGTTTTTTTTAACTCTCAATTTCACAGTGCTGTGCAAATCAGATTTACATATCAAATTCGAGAAGGGATTATCACAAGCGTTACCGTAAACAAAGCCTCAATGGGTTGGGGGGGTGGATGGGTGAGTCATGCGCAGTAATCATAAACTAGCTCACTTCCCAAAGAGGATTACAGAGAGGTGACTCAAAGCCAACAATAGGAAAATTAATGAATGGTAGGAACGCAGGCGCAGAGAGGTGATTGCTCGGCTAGGGACGGACGATTAAAAGCACAATGAGAAGCTTTAGAAACGGAATGGCTCTGGAGAGGTGTCGATAACAGGTTCAAATCCTTGAGCGAGCCTTGTGTGGGTGCGTGGGGGAGGGGGGTACAGAGTACAGCTGCATGAAGGATTAGCTGTACTGTAGTTCAAAGACATGACATATTTTCAACAGGCAGGTCATCATAATAATTTGATCCCCACACCCCCAAATACAGTACATAAAAAGCACACAAATCAACCATGTGCAGTCAAACGCACAGTGTCGCAGTCAAAAGCTACAGCACAGATTGAATATCATAATATCAAGATGGTTTATGCAGGCTTGTGTGGAGAAAATAAAAATAAAAAATGAGGAGAAAAAAAATATATATATTTTTTTTTTGGTCACTCACTCTTGAACTTTGCATGGACAACAAACCCCTCCGCCCCCGCGCACCTACACCAAAGAAAAAGAATGAATGACAAAAAGTGGTAATTTATTGCATCAACAGCATGAATCAGTTAATGGTTTTTTTAACTCTCAATTCTCACAGTGCTGTGCAAATCAGATTTACATATCAAATTCAAGAAGGGATTTTCCAAAGCGTTACCATAAACAAAGCCTCAAAGGGTTGGGGGGGGGGGTTGGGCGAGTCATGCGCACTAATCAACTAGCTCCCATCCCAAAGAGGATTACACGCAGGCGCAGAGAGAGGTGATGCTCGGCTAGGGACGGATTAAAAACACAATGACAAGCTTCATAAACTGAATGACTCTGTAGATAAGAGTTTCAAATCCTTGAGTGAGCCTTGTGTGTGTGCGTGGGGGAGGGGGGGTACAGGGTACAGCAGCATGAATGATTAGCTCAACTGCAGTTCAAAGAAATGGCATATTTTCAAAAGGCAGGTCATCATAATTATTTGATCCCTACACCCCCAAATACAGTACATAAAAAGCACACAAATCAACCATGTGCAGTCAAACGCACAGGGTCGCAGTCAAAAGCTACAGCACAGATTAAATATCGTAATATCAAGATGGTTTATGCAGGCTTGTGTGGAGAAAGTAAAAATAAAAAATGAAGAGTAAAAAATTTTTTTTTTTTTTTGGTCACTCACTCAAGCAAGCAGTGGTGAACTTTCAGACGCATGCGCAGTAATCATCAGCTATCAAGCAAGAATGTGATTGAAACCAGAAAGACACACATTCAAAGGAATGGTGTGGAAGAGGTGTACTGCACTGTAGATAAGATAAGAAGTTGAAATACTGCAGTGCAGTAAATTATCCTGTGTGTGTGCGGGGGCGAGCGACGGGAGAGCGCTGTACTGTATATGCCTAAATGTGACACTGTTACAGCACACGCCACACGCCTATGCGTTTCAACAATTTTCAAATGAGGCATACAGCACTGCCTCTGCATGTATAAATATGCAAATTTACAATTACTACGTGCGCACACGCAGACTGTGTACTGACATAGGTTGAACTGCTAAAGTACTGTATTAGACTCCCAAGACAAAAGCTCAATCTTTATCTTCTTCCTCATTCTATGTACAGTAGTTCCTTGACAGAGGGGAGGCTTTGTGTAAATCATCACTGCACTTTAGATACACTTTACTGTACACACAGTTCACACAATGTACACATGATACCCCCCCTCCCCCTTTCCATCCTTTTTCTCTGAAAAGACAAGAAAATAATAAATTAGTGCAGTTATGTGCATATTATGGCATTGTGTACTGTATACTGTAGCTACTCCATATTGGACTACAGTATGCAGTTAGTACTGTCAAACTAGTCTATACTGGAACTACTGTATACTGTAACTACTGTTAAATACTTTATAACCAGATGGCTAGTGCTGCTCTCTCAGGAAAGAAAAAAATTGTGCAGTTAAGTGCATGCTGTAAAACAATCTGTGCCATACTTACCTGTATCATACTGTACTTGGTGTGTCTGTACTTACCATACTACAGTACAGTTTGATACCATACTACTTTCCTGATGCTTGCCCATTACGCTCTATAACAATGGGCAACACAGTCGCAATATGGTCAATATATTTATTACATCGTTCCACGGTGAGTACATCGTTCCAAAAACTCATTATGCCTTGCGCCAACTCATCCTTTTTGGAGGGTTTCACAAATTTTCGGATATGATCCTTCAGCTGATGCCAGACCATTTCAATTGGATTGAAGTCTGGCGTTCTGTCATTGGAGGGGGAAAAAAAGGACAATTAGTTAAAGAGATCCACAGTAAACAGTAGGAAAAAATGATACACGGTTACCGCACTTACTCCGCTGGCGTCTTCACCCAGTTGATACCGCGCTCAAGAATATGCGCTGTTGACGCGGTGTGCTTCGGATCGTTGTCCTGACAGAAACGGTGACCATCTGGGAACTCATGTGTGATGTATTCCACAATCTCAGGCACAATTTGCTCTTGGAAAAAAGCTTTATTCATGATTCCTATAACAGGAAAAGAAAAGTGCTCAAAATACTGCACACTAGTACAGTACAGTGCATAAGGCAAAAGCGTGTGACTTATTTTACCTTCAAAGATGACAATGCATCCTGGTCCACGCCTAGAGATGACACCCCACACATGGCTCTTCACTGGATGTTTTGGACGAGGCTTCATAGATATGCGACCTTTTTTGTGGAATGCAAAGGTGGCAAATCTCTCCAGCGATACAGTAGACTCGTCAGTGAAGATGCAATCCTGGAAAGTTTCTCCACTGTCGATCCATGCCTGGGCCTGGACCACTCTCTTGATCTTGTTGACGTCCCTTATCATAGGGTACGCTCTGTAATGACAAGGAATAATTTTATAGGTACAGTACAGTTTCTTAAACAACACTTTAACCTCCTGTACTGTCCAGCACTAACCTCACACATCCATATTTCCATCCAATTCTGCATCTCATCTTCTTTATGCTGGTCTCGGATACAGTGAGATTGTGATTTTTCAGCAGAGTGTCTTTGACCCTTAAGTCACTCTTCTCATCATTCTCTTCACTTATTTTGTCGACCAGAAGAGGAGGAAAAATAAAAGTACAAGTTTTACTGTAATGGTCAGTCAGTCCCCCTAAAGAAGTTCCCACAGTCAGTCCCAAAAATAATTTTCTCGGGGGGCGTCTCCTGTTCACATGCGCATGTGCCTACTGTAGATGTGATGACACGCATATGCGTTTCAAGAAGGTTCCAATGCGCATGCACCTAGCTTTCCACCACTTGTTCAGTATCTACTGTAGAAGCTGCTCAGCCAATTATATTGCTTACAGGAGAATCGCTTGACTGTGCATTGATATTGATATTTCAAAAAAAGAATAAAATATGGTAACATTACTCACCATAGACTTTGCCAATCAGCTGGCGCCGAGCCACTGCCAGTCCCGTATTCTTGATTATACACGTAGTTGACAGGTGACAGCGGGACTACTGCACCTGTAGTTGACAGCTGATGAGGCTGGAAATCACTTTGGTACATGCAAGCTTGCTGGAATCTGTACGCGAAATCCGGCTCAGGTTGCAGGTATCTGGGCGGGGACAGACAGCAAGGGTTGCCGGTCACCAGGTTTTCACTGACTGTCGGACCGTTATTGGAAGCTGGCGCTGTCGCTGGCGTATTGCTTGCAAGCGGTTGACGATTCTTAGTTGGTTTTAACATGACCTTTCGCCTTTTGAAGTCTCCATGATCAAAGATACGGGAAAAATCCGGTGATACACACCAATACCCTCCAATAACACTGGGATCAATACGAAAAAAACACGGATCGATACATAACTTTTTCCTTATTGCACGCTTCCACACATGAGCATCTGGTGAAAATTTGTAAAAGTCATAGTTTTCGATAAAATACTGATAAATTTGACCGACTTTTGACATCTTATCATCTGTTGCATTAATCGCGGCCCATATTAAATAAGCGTACGTTATGTCGGGTTTCTGGAACACGGACTGCAGCAGTACACTCATTTCGGGACTCTCTCGACAATAAAACAACACCAGACACTGTGCATTTATTTTTTAATATGAAAAGCCTAAATTGATACTGTACATTATCGTAACTTCTTCAGTACCAAGGTCAATTTACAATAGACCACTGTGGTATTTTTTTAAACACCTGCAAGCCTACACATTACTGAAGCGCATGCGCATTACAATTCATGAATATCTGCCACCTGGCGGATACGCGAAGAATTGCAACCAATTAAATCCGAACCATTATCAATAAACACATCAACCACGGTGACGTCGGCATGAATGCAACATGAATGCGGCATGAACGCGGTGAAGTGCGTGGCATTTGGAAAAAATCCCCGGAAAAAATCGGAAATGTTGGAGAACAAAATGGGCCGCGGCTGTATGTGATATCTTGCATCTTTAATGCTTCAGCTCACACCGGCCTGTGTATTAGGGGTTAAAGTGAAAAATATATTTTTTTCACCTGGTCCAACTAATAAGGTTTAACAATGGTTCTTTATTTCTGTGTAGTATACATGTATTATTCATTATGATAAATATATGGTCTTGTATACTTACACAGGAATTAAAGTTGACAGTCAGGACAGGTTTTTGGGATTTCATTATCGCAGGAATTTTAATTTTATGTTGTATTTATTTTTTCTGATATTGCTTGAATAAAAAGTTGTACTTATTTGGACATACAGGCATACCCCGCATTAACGTACGCAATGGGACCGGAGCATGTATGTAAAGTGAAAATGTACTTAAAGTGAAGCACCACCTTTTCCCCACTTATCAATGCATGTACTGTACTGCAATCGTCATATACGTGCATAACTGATGTAAATAACGCATGTGTAACAAGCTCTATAGTCTCCCCGGTTGCGCACAGCTTTGGTACAGGTAGGGAGCCGGTATTGCTGTTCAGGACGTGCTGACAGGAGCATGCGTGAACTGCCATTTGCCTATTGAGCGAGATGTACTTACTCGCGAGTGTACTTAAAGTGAGTGTCCTTAAACCGGGGTATGCCTGTACTAGAGTGCTGTTTTAAGGTTCCTGTTTGTTTCTTGTTGTTATATATTTACTGCCCTTAGCACCGTCAGGGGTGGTTATAAATGTATCATCTTATTTACCTGACTTTAGTGTCCGTTATCATTGCAATCTGTTGCGGGTATTTTGTTTGTTGTTTGTGTTATATATATATATATATATATATATATATATATATATATATATATATAGCTTTAAATGTATTATATAGATATATATATATATATATATATATATATATATATATATATATATATATATATATATAAACCCTATCTTCCCATAAGAGAAGGCACAAAAGCAGCAACACTCAGAACTAGCAAAAAGACATGTATTACCAGTGACAAAACAGCACACTATAAACCTATATATATAGGTCCCGTGAGAAAGGTCCCGTGAGAAAGGTCCCGTGTGGAGGACCGAAACGTTGGTTATTATGTCTCACTAAATACAAATATTTTTGACAACCTCGTGGAGTGCTGCCTCTGATATTCGCTTACACGGTATGGTATCGTGAACAAAAGGTTAAAGTGCGCAGCTAATATATAAACGTGACATATAGTGATAAAGTAATTAAATGATTAATTACGTGACCTTGATCAGAGCGTCTGCAGCTGTGATGGAAGGGGGGGCTCAGGAACCCCCTGGAGCTAACAGATAAATACAAAAAAGACACAGCGCACAACGCTCATAGTGCAATTACAAAATTATATTAACATGAACCAATTATTAGGTGAGTATTGTGCGTACATCAGTGCAGTTAAAACAAGCAGTTTCGGGATATGTTACCCAACGCCTCAAATGACTGGAACAGATGTCCTCACAGGGGTAGAATTGCTGATGGCTCTGCGGCAGGATTTCAGTAGGGCAGATGGAAAGCCTCTGTGCGTCCTTGCTCCCCAGAGCATGGGTTGAACGGGAGCTGCTGGCCCATACAGTGTTTGTTCTGAGAATGGCTGAACACCAGCTGAATACTCTCACTCCCCTCCGTGTGCAGCACTTCCTAGTGGATGACGTCACCGCTGGGAGTCGCCGATTTCGGCGCCGTTCAGTCTATCAGCTCGCGCAGTAAAGTACTGGTTGAAAGGTAGAGCTGTTGGCAAGAATGTCCTACGCGTTTCGAAAACCGCAGTTTTCTTCATCAGGGACTGATTTTAGGTGGATTCAGTTCCTTTCTAAATACCCCGCGATCGTCACTCATTGGTTAAAGCCTTCCACTCTCCTAGCCAATGGGAGAGCAGCAAAGGCGGAGTATCAAGTCCTGAAGAGGGGGGGCCAGACTTAAAGAAAAGAGATTGCGAGATGCTGTAACAACCACAGCGTACAAAGGGATTTTCAACCTGTCTACTGTCATCCTTACAGATGATCAGAAGAAGGTTTTAAATAGGGGTCTCACCTTCTCCCAATCTTGTGGGCCAAGTGGCTTTCAGCTATATTCAGACCTTCAGAAGTTTGTTCGGAATCTCACTCTGAAGAGGCATTTTATAAAATCTGATATAGAGAATACTCCACAAACAGTAGAAAATGTTAATAGTACTACTGACCCCACACAGACAGAGACCGAAGCTGAAGAATTAACCTGCACACATACCCACTTTAGAGGGAAGTCTAAATTTTATCCAGCACACTCCAAAGGACATCACATAGATACGTTTTTTAACATGGTCAACAAAGATTTTAACCTTTTAACTAGTAATAATAGAAATAGTGATATTAGACATAATTTAAATAAGAATGAAACATTGGCCCTTAAACTCCTAAAAGAAAATAAAAATTTGATTATCAGACAAGCTGATAAGGGAGGGGGTGTGGTTTTACAAGACAGGAAGGATTATGAGGGAGAAGCCCTCAGACTCCTTAATGACACCACCTCCTATAAAAGGTTGAAGAGGGACCCCACAGGGGAATTCCTGGTCCTCATAAAAAATCTCCTAGACGAAGCCCTAACTAATAATGTCATTGAAAAAAGAGAATATGATTTTTTGTACTGTAGCTGCCCAAAAATTGCAATTTTTTATCACCTCCCAAAAATTCATAAAAGCTTAACGAACCCGCCAGGCAGACCGATTATTTCGGGAATAGACAGCCTAACATCCAATCTTTCCCAATATGTGGATTTTTTCCTCCAACCTTTCGTGACCAAACTTCCTTCCTACTTGAGAGATTCAACATCAGTGTTGAATCTGATGGAAGGTTTTGTATGGAAGGAATCTTATAGGTGGCTTACCTGCGATGTGCAGGCCTTATACACCAACATTCCACACGCAGAAGGTCTACACGCGATTCAGTCTTTTTTACTGAATGATGCCACCTTACATCCACTAAATAGACAATTTGTTTTAGACCTAATTAATTACATCCTGAAACATAATTATTTTATGTTTCTTGATGAATTTTTCCTACAGGTTTGCGGAACTGCGATGGGCACGAGATTCGCCCCCAGTTTCGCAAACCTGTATATGGGAAAATGGGAGGACGACTATATATACAATAAAGACAACAATCCCTTTAAAGCGAATATCATTGTATGGCGTAGGTTCATAGATGATATTTTGTGTATCTGGGATGTATTTTGTGTATCTGGGATGGCGATCAGTGTTCAATTGTTCAATTCTTACAGTACATAAATAATAATGACAGGAACCTGACATTTACACATTTACAGGATGAAACGGCAGTTCACTTTCTGGATCTTAATCTTGTGGCGTCACCTAAAGGGGATGTGGTAACAAAAACTCATTTTAAGGAGGTTGACTCCAACAACCTCCTTATGGCCACAAAAAAACGTGGATATCAAATATCCCCAGTGGCCAATACTACAGATTAAAGAAAAACTGCAGCACAGAAATAGACTTTGAGGAACAGGCCAAAAAATTAACATCAAGATTTCTTGAGAGGGGTTACCACCTGGAGAAATTAAATGGGGATTTGGAAAAAATTAGAAAGATTGAGAGAAAAACCATGTTATTAACAAAGGATAGAAAAAGTAAAAACCATCAGGAAAATGATGGTAAATGCAATGTTTCTTTTATCACTGATTTTAACTCCATGACTGGGCGAATTGAGAAAATTATAAAAAAACATTGGTCAATTCTCTCAAATGACCTGCTACTGGGCACTCACCTCTCGAAATTCCCTAAATTTATCTACAGAAAAGCTAAAAATCTAAAGAATATCCTATCCCCAAGTGACATTAAACCAAAGGAACACTTCAGTGGGAATAAGAATTGGTTAAGCAATAAACCAATTGGGAATTTTAAGTGTGGTAAGTGTTCAGCTTGCAGGCATTTGCACCCCGACAAAAAATCTTTTAAATGTCCAAATGGAGAATTAATTGAGATTAAAGATTTTATATTTTGTAATACTGACCATGTAGTGTATTTATTAGAGTGTCCATGTGGCCTTTTTTATGTGGGACGCACAAAACGTGCTTTAAAAGTACGTATTTTAGAACATTTGCGCAACATCAAAATAGGGTTCATGAAACATAGCTTATCAAAACATTATGCACTATGTCATAACAGTGATCCGTCATCCCTATTATATAAAGGCATTAAACATATACCTAAATAACAGGAGAGGGGGTGATAGGGTTAAGGAATTATCTAGGCAGGAAACCTTCTGGATACATAAATTAAATACTTTGTATCCAGGGGGTTTGAATGAAGATATAGATATCTGGTCTCTGTATTGATCTTATAATTTTAATTCTATCTCTTTTATTAAACAATATATGATATTTTACATCTGTATCTCTAAATCCATTTATTTTAAAGATATTTAAATAAATTTTAGAAACTTTTTTAAATAATATTTGCAATATTAGTCTGTATACCTTTAATAATGATATTATGGCTTTCTATTGTTCTACTTTGTCTATCTATCAGTCGGCTATGAATTTGCTTGCCAATGTTTATTTATCCATTATAGTTTATTTCATATTTAGTCATCCAGGTCCATATAGCATTAGATACATCTTTTATTATGTTTTTTGTTATGTCTAACACTTGTTTCTCTGTTTTAGTATCCTCAATCGCGCTTTGGTAGTCTTTTTTGTTGTTAATAAAGTTATTGAAGTTTTTTTTTTTCTCTATTGCCTATAACTACCAATGACGCATGCTATTCAGGACTTGATACTCCGCCCTTGCTGCTCTCCCATTGGCTAGGAGAGTGGAAGGCTTTAACCAATGAGTGACGATCGCGGGGTATTTAGAAATGAACTGAATCCACCTAAAATCAGTCCCTGATGAAGAAAACTGCGGTTTTCGAAACGCGTAGGACATTCTTGCCAACAGCTCTACCTTTCAACCAGTACTTTACTGCGCGAGCTGATAGACTGAACGGCGCCGAAATCGGCGACTCCCAGCGGTGACGTCATCCACTAGGAAGTGCTGCACACGGAGGGGAGTGAGAGTATTCAGCTGGTGTTCAGCCATTCTCAGAACAAACACTGTATGGGCCAGCAGCTCCCGTTCAACCCATGCTCTGGGGAGCAAGGACGCACAGAGGCTTTCCATCTGCCCTACTGAAATCCTGCCGCAGAGCCATCAGCAATTCTATCCCTGTGAGGACATCTGTTCCAGTCATTTGAGGCGTTGGGTAACATATCCCGAAACTGCTTGTTTTAACTGCACTGATGTACGCACAATACTCACCTAATAATTGGTTCATGTTAATATAATACGGTATGGTATCGCCTATTTGATTCATATAGGATTTGCACCCACCTTTATCTACCTGACGGAGTGCCTTGTTCTTATTTATTCACTATATATATATATATATATATATATATATATATATATATATATATACTATATATATATTTGCGGATGGATAGATATATATTTTTAAGTTATGGTGGGTGAAAAAGGCAACAAAAAACCTCCACCGTTAGCATATAGCCAATAAAGAATATCACTTGTGAGAACATTCACATGTCTTAGACAGGTCTGCAACCCTGCCTTTCAACCATTATCACCTAGCATACAGTGCTCCCACTGCAGCAAGTGATTCTGGGAATTGACATGCAAATGAGCACAAGTGTCACCTTTTGCCTGGAATATAAATGGGCTCCATGTGAATGGATATTCCAGGCAAAATGTGACACATTGTGTTCTCATTTGCATGTGAGAGCACTGTATGCTAGGTGATAATAGTTGAAAGGCAGGGTTGCAGACCTGTCTAAGACATGTGAATGTGCTCACAAGTGATATATATATATATATATATATATATATATATATATATATATATATATATATATATGTGTGTATATATGTGTGTATATATATATATATATATGCTGGGTGATACTGGTGAAAGGTGGGGTTGCAGACCTGCCTAAGACATGCAAATGAACATACAGGAATATTTCCATTTGCTATATGCTTTGCTGTGGAGGGTTTTTGTCACTTTTTTTACCCACCATAACTTAACTAATTGCTTCATTGCATAGTCAGTTAACCAACCCAACACTGAGGAGACCCATTAAGGTCAAAACAGCTGTCTGTGGGTGGGTTTTCTGGCTATGCATCTTAACCCTGGCTGTGCTTAAAGCTGTGACCATGCAGCAAGCGTAAGCCTATAGGGAACCATGTTAAAAATGGTTTTGAAGCAAAAGGTGACACTGTGTGTCCATTTGCATGTCATTTCCCAGAATCCCTTGCTGCAGTGGAAGTGCTGTGTGCTGGGTGATAATGGTGAAAGGCGGGGGTGCAGACCTGCTATATATAAATATATATATATATATATATATATATATATACACAGTGGTTGACAAATCACCAAAAAATCTACTCGCCACACAGTACCAAACGTGTGCTGCTTGGGCCAATATTTACTCGCCCGGGGGTTAAATCCACTCGCCCGGGGCGAGCAAATGTATAGGTTTGTCGAACACTGTATATATATATATATGTTGCCCTGTTTCCTATTGAATACAGTACGCTACTAATGCTGTGTAACCTGTTGGCTCGCAGGGACTGAGCCTCTGCCACGGAGAGCCTGGGGCAGCTCGTATGAATACTGATACCTCTTACTTGGTGCATCGCCTCCACCTGCGATGGCTACCAGCCGAGTGGAAGTTGTTCATCGCAGAACAATAATGTATTACACACACACACAGCATATAAAAGTAACCGATGACTTTACTACTACAACCATAACCTTGCATAGAATCAACAGGTGTCCCTCCCTAGAGGAGACACTATATTACTGCGTCTCGCAGGACGCGACCCACCCTCGCCGTGTACCCACACTGTGTCCAATTCCCACACTCAATATTGCCCCACCCCCAAAGTGAGGTATATGTGTGTGACTGCGCAGCCACTATGTTCGGATATGAATATATGTATACAGTTCATGCACTTGATGAGGTTACCAGCGCTCGGGCCTGCCAAAGAACTTCACAAAGGATCAGACACCGAATGACTTCCAGGGATACCTCCCGGGGCGATCCCACCCGGTCGGCTGTTACTGTGCAGCCGAGGCCTGAGCCCGGACCTCTGGTATGCAACAGTCTCTGAATGTATCACTCTCCTGCTAGTGTTCCTGGCTGCCCTGTACACATTGTGTTATTATTGTTAGTATTTTATTTTATTGCACGTAGCGCCTAAGCACTTTTCTTTGTGTTAACTCTCCTGCTGGTGCTAAGGGGCTGTGTCCTATCTGATGGCCAGTCCCTACCTCCGCTTCACTCTACGGGGACTCAGGGCCTAACTGGGCCAGGGTATGTGGCCTAGTGTAGGGGCTGTTGGCCTCCCTACACATAGCGCTCCTCTTCCTTCCTTCTCCGGCTCGGTTCTGCCTGGCGTGCTCCCCTACGCAACCTTCTAACCCTTCCTCCCGCTATTTCGGCCGCCCTATAGGCTCCCTGGCGTCACCTGGTCTCGCTATGGCTGCTGGGACTCGTAGTCCCGGGCGCTCCACCCTATAGGAGCAGCTCCTCTTTCGCGGGCTCTCGCAACCTCCTGCTGCGCATGTGCGTCCTCTGCTCCCTCACCACCTCCACGGGCTCACCGCACATGCGCGAACACCAACATGGCGGCGCCCTATAATCGGGTCACTGCGGAGCCTCCGATGTACCGAAGCACTCCCTGCACACGGCAACCTTCCTATTCTCCCAGCATGCGGAGATAAGTGTAAGCCTGGGGGACCTGGCTACATCTATATATATATATATATATATATATATATATATCCCTTTCAGAATATGCATTTAGCAACAAGATCAAATAAAAGTGTAAGTTACTCTGTGTGGGTTACAAAAACTGACAAACAAATCATTGCTTTGGAGTGTTATTGCAAAAATCTTTGAACTCCCTTGGCTACGAACAAGGGAAACTGCCTTGGCAGCAAAAGGTTTAAGTCAGTCACTTAGTATAATCATTATCACTTGACTTTATCCGTCCAACGACTTATGTATATTTTGTAGTTACTGATTGTATGGGAACATATTAATAATGTAAAAAAAATGAACATATGTCTCAAACTATTACTTTTCAGTTGCTTATAATTAAGTTAAGAAAAATAATATGGGTTAACTTTGAAAAATATACATTTATGTTAAAAATATACAATAGAATCTCAACAGGAATGTTGCATGCAGATCTTTTGAAAACTAAATACCTGGAGTGTTATCAGTTGTAAAATTCAGTGGGAAACAAAGCAAATGCACAAAGAAAAGAAAATACCCTTGCTGCTGTGTTTCAGACATTTGATACAAAACGGACCTTGGATGGCTTCAACATCCAAAATCCCAGCTTGCAGCTAAAAAAAAAGGGGTTTGAGCTGCAAGCTGGGACTTTCGATGTTCCTTTTGTGACGTTTTGGTGGCCATCTTTGGTTGTGATTCCCTGTGATTTAAAGAAGTGGTTCCAGTGACCTTCTTTTTAATACACCACGCCATTTGTACACATCTAGTTATCCTTTGCTTGATGGATTTTGAGTCTCTGAATCACTTTATATACCGCAAGGGTCTTATTTAATTATTTTATTCAATTGTTCCAGGGGGCTAATTGAACCAGGTGGTGGGCCATGTTTGGACATTCCCGAAATAGTCGACTTTGCTGACTTTGCGTTAAACAACATGCCTGTACTTCTACATAAACTAACTTAACAAAATAACCATTTAGGTTTAAAACTCTTAACAATCATCTTGTGGTACAATTGTTTGTTTTTTGCATTTCAGTTGACTGACAATTGGAGATTTATAAGTAGCTTAAAAAGTGGAGTTGAGACCCAGAATATATTTTCTTTTTCTTACATTTCTGCTGTGTGATCAAACTATGTTCAAACACTGATATATTCCAGGAACTAGCTTTGTGAAAAAGATATAACAAGCATTTATGGGTCAATCAAGATTCCTGATTCGACTTTGATCAAAGCTATGTTGCTATGGCAGCCAGAGAAGAAATCCTAGGTATGTTGAAAAACTCTAAATGTAAATGTACTACTTGCTGCAATTTTCAAAGAATCTACTGTACTTGAATTTACAGAAGCAAGACTGAAAACATCTATTTATTTTACCAAACCCATTTACTCAAAGATATTTGCTAACTACCATAATCTGGGCTTTGTCAATGGGCATGAGTATTTTGTTTTTTAATTTTACAAGTTCGCCGTTTTTGTTGAATTAACGTGACTCTTCAAATTTAGAGCACAAACCAGCAAATAGAAATAGTGATGTAAACCATGACATTTTATAGATCACTAGTGTGGAAAACACTCGAGTACAGTACATGTACAGTCTCTGAAAGACCAAAATATTTGAACCTGTAGTTCACATAGGAGGATCACCGACATTAAAATATTCTGCAGTGTTTGTTCCTTAAAAGGAAGTAATTACACCACAGACAATCTATTTGCACATGTACAGTCCTTTATTACTATGATGACTATAAGAAGACATAGATTTGTTAAAATAATTTAAAGAAAAGGCAATGCAGACGATGTATCACTGTTCCAAGCTATAATTATAGGCTGGCTAAGTAAAACTGCAATGATATTATTGTAGAAGCAAAACCTTATTCTTTGTTGCTATATTATGTAGCCAGGTCCCCTCTGGCTTCCCCGTTCCTTCCCCCCTTACCTCCGTAGGTGAGAAGGTAGCTGCGAGAGCAGGGCGTCGCCATCTTTGTTATGTCCGCGCACGCGCAGAGGCTTGCGCAGACGCAATGCGGCTGCATTACAGAAAGGGAGGCAGGACACCGATGGCGCTCCGTAGTGCAGGGACCCCTAGAAGTCGCGCATGAGCAGTTAGGGCGATGCAAAGGGAGAGGGAGACAGGAGAGGGAGACTCGCGCATGCACAGTACACATCGCGCACGTGGCCCCAGTATAAAGAGGGCCATGGAGGACTACAGCCTCCAGAATGCTGGAAGGCAGGTAGTCCACCTGACGCCAGGGAGCCAATAGGGCTGTAGGATTCCCTGGAATCTGTAAAGTCTGTTATCTCATGGTTTTCATGTGTGATAACTATTTCATTGAATGATTTTACATTCTGTTTTTTCTTGAATAATTAACCCTGTGAGGCCATCTATGTATGGCCTTAACCCTTCAGTGATTAACCTGTTAACATATAACTTAAACCCATTTCTGTGTAAATTGTTTATTAACAACTTACTGGTTAATAATTTTAGTAGTTCCACTGAGTTCCTCTCTATACCTCTGGTACGCAGGGATATATTATATCTACTAATTGTATTGTATACATATTACAATAACACTCTATATGTATATAATTAGATTTAAGGTATCCCTATGTATATCCCTATGTACATATGAGTTGTGCAATCTCAATCATATTATATATGGTGTGTTTTCTGACCATGATCTGTGCTGTTATTTAATCATTAATTATCACTTGTCTGTCTAACATCTAAATGTATGGGGTGTAAATCATGTCCTCAATACACTGTTCTATGTTTTTAACTATGCTGAGTCTATATTAAATATAGATGTGTGTTTATATAAGTCTCCTAGTAGCTATATATATGGTAACTAGGTCCTCTTGCTTTTCTTCTAACTCTTATTACTGTCCCGGCCAAGCTCAGTCTAAAGCTTGCCGGGAGCTGGCCGGGATCGTAGCGGGCCGTAGCGGGCCAGCCGCGGATCCGCTCTCCGTTTAAAAACGTAGTTTCCCGCACGGCGGCCGCTTCAATAGATAAGCGCTAATGGCGCTTACTATTGAAATGCCTGAGGCGCGGGAAAACCGGCCGAAACTGGCCCAGTTTCAGCCGGAGACAGCCCGCACGCAGCCCGTTGTTATTTCAAAACTGCGGTGGCGGCCGCATTAGAGTCAGCTCGGCCGCCACTGTATGTACTTAATTATGAATACAAAGAGACAGTGTAGTAATTGAATTGTATGTATGGTATTTTTCTGGTTAACCAATCACAAGTGAGAGGTGTGTATATAACCATAGGTAGGGAAAGGTAATGGATATCAGCCCCTGACGAAGCCGCATTTGGAGAAATGCGTAGGGTGACCGCGAATACAGCGAGAGACTGCCTGTGAGAGAGTGAATGCCAACACAGTGTGAGACTGTATCACGGAGTCAAAGCCTGTGAGAGCTGAGATCCAAAAGTCGAGATTGCGCGGTGACATCACAGTTACGAGATCACGCAACGAAACTCGGAAGTGACTGTGTGTGAACGCCGGCAACAGACTCCAGAGGACTGAGTGTGAGAGACTCAGGCATAATACTCTCAAAGGCGCGATTATATCTCTCAGTATGTGAGTGCATTACCTGGATGGTAATTTTATTCAATTTTGTATTAAATGTTTTAACACTATAGTGTATTTTTTCTCTACCTATCTCCCTATTGGGGTTTTTCCCTGAGACGGGAGATATCTGTCTAGGTTGACATACCACTACTCAGAGGATCCTGTTGCTGCATTGAACAGTGTGTGGGAGATTCCCTCCCCTTTGGCTTATACATCTCCAAGCTGTGTTCCAGGTCCATGGGGTGGACTAAAGGCTCATAGATATCTATATCACTTTAAGTGCATATCTCACCATTCTATAACCATCTATGTTTGGAAATACTATCCTATGATATTTTCTCCCTACCTTCTTTTTCTTCTCTCCACATGTTTTGCGCCTAGGTCATTCTTTTGACATTTCTCTACATACGGCATTTGTGGAGCCGTGGACCTAATTGGCAGCAGGCTGTGTAGGGACAGTTAATAGTAAGGTTTAACACCTCTCACTGTGTGGTATATTTTAAATGATATATTTAGATAAATGTTTTAAGTTGCGCTGTTTGTATTTTATTTGAGATATATATATATATATATATATATATATATATATATATATATATATGTGTAAGGATGTGTATACATATATATGAGGGTTCCGCGCTATCACTAATAAAGGAAGTGCCATACTGTTCTTTTGCCAGTAAGGTCACTGTGTGATTAGTCAGGCTGCGCATGCGCGAGGGAAGCGCGCGAAAGGCAACCAATCTGTAGGGACTTTGGGGATTGCACTCTGAACTCTGAACTGTGGGAGAGTCAGCTGAGGCTGAGGACCAATAGGGTGCGAGACTCTGGATAGAGACACAGGATGCGTGTGGGCGGTGGGAGACACGAGTGAGAGGTGAAGGAGGAAGGTGGCGGAACCTCGTGTGCGTGAGCGGAGGGTCAGTGACCCTTCCGCTTAGGTGAGAGACATTCCCCAGCCCCGAGGAGCATTACCCCTGTCATCGTAGGGTGCCGCTTTTGTAGGGACGGCCGTAACAGTTAGGGACGTATCCCTTTAGTGCGGGTTCAGCTGCGGAGTTGCGGACGCCATCTTGGTCTGGAGAACAGACCGCACAGCATAGCGGAGTGTTGGCGCAAGGCTGGAGCAACACTAGGGACCCTTTGTGAAGTGGTGTGGTCACCGTAGTGACTGGAAGGTATCGTTAGTCAACAAGTGCACCTACACCGGTCACCCGGCGCTGATCCCGCCTCCCACTAACTAATTGGGGGCACCAGTGTGCCATCAAACTATTCTATACAGATAATAGTTACAGGACATACTCCTTGGGAGAGTGGCAGAGCCACCTGTGTACAGAACATTATCCCTATCAAGGTGTGGCCGAGCCACAGTGTGTTACGTTGTGATTTGTAGAGTATAAGGGTCTTACACATGTTATGTATACTCTGCAAGATTCCATTAGTTAATCTCAATAGTAAAAGGTTGCCTGTTGCACAATACCATTGTTATGTTTTCTTGCTCAGGGTAGATCCTCTACTATGGGGATCCTGGGTAAGTGGAGGCGCTGCACCATGATAAGTAAGGGTATGACCCCAGGCTCCCCAACAGCGGAGGCTTAGAGCTCCTGAAGCCGCAGGTATACACAACACCAGTAGTTCCTTAGTGCAGGGATTCACAAAAAGGGCTACATTTGGAGGCGCTGCTGAGAGTCTTAGACCTGGGGTGCCCCCACATTTTTCTCTATTGTGCAACCAACCCACATCATGTCGGTGCCCTCGGCACTCGAGGTGCGCAAGTGGGCCCAGCGGCGCGGGGTTCCCTTGAATCGTGCTTTCGCGCTGGGCCATGTCCCCGCCACGATCTCGCTAGGTACAGTGACCGAGCAGGTCCGCAAGCTCCCGCTCCTGGACAATGCCCAAGTACAAGACCATTTCTATGACCGCGACCAGGCCTGGCGCCGGGTCTTGTATGCCACTGAACAAGATATATGCCCCGAGGCCTTGCCCCGTATACTACTGCTGCCCGAGGCCCCGGGGGTGCGCTGCCCCATAGTCCAGGTGGACACCTCTGCGCCCCTGGCCACTTCCACCCCACAGAGAGAGTACACAACCGCAGTAGGTGCCGCGACTGGGGGCCCAGACCACTCCCCTGACCGTGGCCTGCAACCTCGCTGGCCGGCAGCCCTGAACTTAGGCTCCTCGTCCACCCCGCCAGGCCTGCGGTCTGGCCTCAACCGACTTAGCCTATCAAGACTGGACACTTACCCCGCAGTCGGGGATAGCTTACCGGGAGACACCTCTATTCCCGCGATAGCAGCCGCTCTCCACAACACAACCCAGTCGCTTCAGTATAGGAAGTTAAAGGCCTTCTCCGGTGAGAAACCCACGCCCCAAGGGGAAGTAGGGATAGAGGACTGGTTGGACCATACAGAACAGGTGCTGCCTGAATGGACCTGCACGGACGCGGTCCGAAGACAACGCATCGTTGAGTGCTTACGGCCCCCCGCGTCCCACATGGTGCACTACTACCGAGATGACAACCCGGAGGCTGATGCAGCAGATCTCATCTACTGCCTGACAAAGGCGTATGGGGCTCCGGTGGACACTTATGCGTTGATGGCCAAATTCCACGCGTTAGCCCAGAAGGAAGGGGAAATGGTATCCGACTTCCTCAGGCGACTACACCTGGACTTATGGAATCTGGTGAGGAAGGGCGTGTTGCCAAGGATAGAAGCCAATGGACTGCGCACCACTCAGCTGTTGAGGGGGCTCCTACCCCTACACCCCGTGTCGGTGCGGGTCAGTAGCTGCCTAACGCCCGGGCAAGCCTTATCGTTTCACGACCTAATGGATCGAGTCCAAGCGCACGAGACGGTGTTGTTAGGACGTGACCTGGCCCCTGGGAAAAAGCCCCCGCCCGGGGGTAAGGAAGTCAAGAAAGTGGAACCCAAGGCCGACGTGCCCGAGCCTGGGGACCCCGACCCCGAGGATGCCAGCGCACCAGTGACGTCCCGGCCTCGCCTCCCGACCGGGCGAAGTTCACCAACCGGGAGAAGTGAGAGTTACCTCAGCCAAATTCAGTGCTACGCGTGTGGAAAGATGGGACATCTGCGTGCCCGTTGCCCCACCGTACGGAAAACGGCGTCCCCGCCCGCGCAGTCGATGCCGTGCTAGACCCTGGAGGATGGAGAGGCGTCGCCGCCATCCCCAAGCACCCGAATCGGCCCCGCCGCCATTATTCGGGTAGTTATCGAAGGCATCTACGCCGCCGCATTGCTGGACACGGGATCTCAGGTGACCATCGTATACCGGCCCTTCTACGATCAACACCTACATCGATTACCGTTACTCTCTGCGGATGCCTTGCGACTGAGGGGATTGAGTCATGAGGATTACCCCATAGACGGCGTAGTAAAGGTGCAGTTAGACATTCCCCAACTGAACACTGGTAAACATCATCCCATGGAAGTGGAGGCCTTAGTGTGCCCTGAACCTCAGGATCACCCCAGCGCTCCGATCATCTTGGGTACTAACGCTGACATTGTACGCGCGGTGTTCCGCATGTATTTGCAAGAGGCGGGAGAAGCCCCGCTGCTGGCCCTAGCCGCCTGCCCCGCCCTCCAAGAGGTCTGCGGCAAAATCGCGACTGAAGAGGAGCATGGGATGCTCTATAGTCAAGAGTGGGGACTGACTCAAATTCCCCCGGGGGAAGGAAGAATGATGGTCGCCGCATGTCACTACCCGGACCGACGCCCGGAGGATCAGCTCTTCTCCCTAGAAAGTGTGGCCCAGGATGAGCATCGGCTGGGCTACGAGGTGTTGGCCTCCGTCAAAAAGTGGCCTGGAAAAATCCCTGAGCGCACCTG
The DNA here is from genome assembly GCF_040206685.1 of Ascaphus truei. Classification (NCBI taxonomy): domain Eukaryota; kingdom Metazoa; phylum Chordata; class Amphibia; order Anura; family Ascaphidae; genus Ascaphus; species Ascaphus truei. The sequence goes on from NC_134483.1 coordinate 264,318,614, forward strand.
GGTATACGTGCAGAACATCTCCCCATATCCCATGAGCATTGATCGGCGCCAGCCGCTGGGCAGAATATACCCCGTGACCCCCGAAGAGAAGGGTGTAACGGGGCGTCCCCGTAACTATGGTCATACCTCCGGATCACGGCTAGAATTCGACTTTGGGGATTCTCCGCTCCCCGAGGAATGGAGGGAAAGGCTGCGGATCGAGTTACAAAAGCGCCGACATGTGTTCTCCACCAGTGACATGGATGTGGGGTGCAGCCGCAGTGCCCGCCACACCATCCGAATGAGCGATGCTACTCCCTTCCGGGAACGTTCCCGACGGCTCGCACCACGGGACGTAGACGAAGTGAGGAGGTTACTCGCCGAAATGGAGAGGGCTGGGATCGTGCAGGGATCCCGAAGTCCTTACGCATCACCCATCGTGGTAGTCCGCAAAAAGAACAGGACCGTACGCCTATGCGTGGACTACAGAACCCTAAATACCCGCACCATTCCCGATCAATACACGCTGCCCCGAATCGAAGATCTACTGAACGCTCTGACGGGAAGTACATGGTTCAGCGTACTCGATCTCAGGTCAGGGTATTACCAGGTACCCATGGGCCAGGAGGACCAAGAAAAGACGGCCTTCATCTGCCCATTAGGGTTTTATCAGTTCACCCGCATGCCGCAAGGGATCTGTGGGGCACCCGCCACGTTCCAGCGATTAATGGAAAAGACTCTCGAAGACCTGAACCCGCAAGAATGCTTAGTGTACCTGGATGACATTATAGTGTTCGGGCGAACTCTAGAAGAACACTCCGAGAGACTAATGAAGGTACTGGATAGACTTCAGGAGGAGGGCCTCAAACTGTCTCTGGACAAATGTAAATTCTGTCGGTCCTCCGTGACGTATGTGGGCCACATCGTATCGGCCGAAGGGGTGTCCACCGATCCTGGGAAGATAGAAGCGGTGGTGAACTGGCCTAGGCCTCATAATATCCAGGAGTTGCGGTCGTTCTTGGGATTTTGTGGCTATTACCGGTGGTTCGTGGAAGGCTACTCCAGCAAAGCCAAGCTGTTGAACGATCTTCTAAAGGTATATCCAGGAGAAACCGAGAGAAAGGGAGTCACGGCGCAGACACCCTTTGGGGAGAAATGGACCCCAGAATGTGAACAGGCATTCCTGAACTTAAAGACTAGCCTCACTCAGGCCCCGGTCTTGGCCTATGCGGATCCAGAACGGGAATATGTCCTACATGTCGATGCTAGCCTTAGTGGGCTGGGAGCGGTATTGCATCAGAAGTATGAGACGGGGCTACGTCCAGTGGCCTATGCGAGCCGAAGCTTGACACTTAGTGAGCAGAACTATCCGGTCCATAAACTGGAATTCTTGGCCCTAAAATGGGCCGTGGTGGACAAGCTGCACGACTACCTGTATGGGGTACAGTTCGAAGTACGCACGGACAACAACCCCATGACATATATAAATACGTCCGCCAAATTGGACGCCACGGGACACCGTTGGTTAGCTGCCCTGGCCAACTACAGGTTCAACCTTAAATACAAACCCGGACCCACCAACATAGGTGCCGACGCCCTGTCTCGTCGACCTGGCCTTCAATCTACCCCTGATGAGGAAGTATGGGAAGAAATACCGGGTCCCGGGATTCGTGCTCTCTGCTCCGTGGCTGCGGTAGTCGACAATCAGGTAGCATTCTCGGAATTACGGGTTGCTGACTCTTTGGGATGCCACTCGCGAGCCATTCCTCGGGCCTATCAAGATCGAGAAGGGATGAATATCACGGAAGATAATATCATCTCGTGGAGGGATCTAGTGCATTATCAAACTCAAGACCCCATAGTGGAGCTGGCCCGTCAAGCGGTACAACAAGATAACCCTTCTATACTTAAGCAAGCCCCCAAAAACTTGGTGAAACTCCTGTTGAATGAGTTTGGGAAGTTCGAAATGGACAATTGTTTGTTATATCGGGTGATACCATATCATAACCATCCCGATCGGCGTCAGCTGTTTCTACCGGAACGCTTGAGGACTATAGTCCTTCGGGCCCTTTACGATGACCATGGCCATCTGGGCATTGATAAGACATTTGGGCTACTACAGGATAGGTTCTACTGGCCTAGAATGAGAGAGTCCGTGGAGCAGCATTGTCGAAGGTGTAATCGCTGCTTACAAAGGAAGACACTGCCCACCAGGGCGGCTCCCATGGCACACTTGAAAAGTTCGGGCCCCATGGATCTGGTGTGTATGGATTTTCTCTGTATTGAGCCCGACAGTCGGGGCGTTAGCAATGTTCTCGTGATCACTGACCACTACACCAGGTACGCCCAAGCGTTCCCTACGCAAGATCAGAAGGCCGTAACGGTGGCCCGAGTCCTGTGGGAAAAGTATTTCATTCATTATGGATTACCAAATCGTCTTCACTCTGATCAGGGCAGGGACTTTGAGAGTACACTGATAAAGGAATTGCTCACACTACTGAACATTGCCAAGTCACGTACCACCCCGTACCACCCCGAAGGGGATGCTTTGCCCGAACGGTTCAATCGCACCTTGTTAGATATGTTAGGAACTCTGACAAGCCCACAAAAGACGGAGTGGAGTAAGCACGTAGAGACGTTGGTACACGCGTATAATTGAACCCGGCATGAGTCCACCGGGTACACCCCGTACTTTTTGATGTTCGGAAGAGAAGCACGGTTACCGGTGGATGTGCGACTGCGGATATCTACCGATGGGGTATCCAACAGAACGCATTTTCGATATGTACAGCGGCTAAGGGACAGTTTGCAGCAGGCCTATAAATTGGCTGAACGAACGGCAGCGCAATTGAATGCGGGAAATAAAAGACGCTACGATCACAAAGTACGTCACAAGGAGATTCACCCCGGGGACGCGGTCCTCTTACGCAACTTAGGTGTTCCTGGGAAACATAAATTGGCGGACCGGTGGCGGGAAGGTGTGTACGAGGTGGAGTCACAGATGCCTGGCCTTCCTGTGTATCGGATCAAGGACTCCGAAGGCCGCGTAAAAGTGTGGCATAGGAATCACCTACTTCCCATACCTCAAGTAGGGAACGACGAGTTGGAATTACCCGCTACGCCAATAGATGGAGAAGTTGAAAACCCAGAGGATGGCCTAGAGACTGTAAAATTTGCCACCTCTGAGGATCCGATGGAAGGAACCTCTCAAAGGGGCCTTCCGGCCGCGGGGGCATCTCCCGAAGGAGCCACGGGTAAAGAGCCTCTTGGCCCGAACATCGACAATCTGACTCCAGTGAGTCAGTCCCTAGATCCACAAAGCCCATGTTTCACACCCCAGAGAGACTTTACTAATGCTGAAAACCCCTCAAGGGTAGAGATGGAAACACCAGTTGAGACTGGATACTCTGCAGAGGAAGCAGAGGAGAATCAACCTCGGCGAAGTCAAAGAACCAGTCAGCCTCCCATGCGAATGGCATATGATCAATTTGGGGCACCCCATTATGAGGCTCAGCAGTGGGCTCGGCATAGAATGCAAGCTATGGTGGTACTGTTCAATGAAATGTGTAACCTAATCTAGGAAAAAGAGAGGGCTGTGTAAATAAGTTCAGATATGTTGTTTAGGTAGTCCAGCGGGGACGTTGGATTCTGGAGAGGGGAGAATGTAAAGATGTGTATACATATATATGAGGGTTCCGCGCTGTCACTAATAAAGGAAGCGCCATACTGTTCTTTTGCCAGTAAGGTCACTGTGTGATTAGTCAGGCTGCGCATGCGCGAGGGAAGCGCGCGAAAGGCAACCAATCTGTAGGGACTTTGGGGATTGCACTCTGAACTCTGAACTGTGGGAGAGTCAGCTGAGGCTGAGGACCAATAGGGTGCGAGACTCTGGATAGAGACACAGGATGCGTGTGGGCGGTGGGAGACACGAGTGAGAGGTGAAGGAGGAAGGTGGCGGAACCTCGTGTGCGTGAGCGGAGGGTCAGTGACCCTTCCGCTTAGGTGAGAGACATTCCCCAGCCCCGAGGAGCATTACCCCTGTCATCGTAGGGTGCCGCTTTTGTAGGGACGGCCGTAGCAGTTAGGGACGTATCCCTTTAGTGCGGGTTCAGCTGCGGAGTTGCGGACGCCATCTTGGTCTGGAGAACAGACCGCACAGCATAGCGGAGTGTCGGCGCAAGGCTGGAGCAACACTAGGGACCCTTTGTGAAGTGGTGTGGTCACCGTAGTGACTGGAAGGTATCGTTAGTCAACAAGTGCACCTACACCGGTCACCCGGCGCTGATCCCGCCTCCCACTAACTAATTGGGGGCACCAGTGTGCCATCAAACTATTCTATACAGATAATAGTTACAGGACATACTCCTTGGGAGAGTGGCAGAGCCACCTGTGTACAGAACATTATCCCTATCAAGGTGTGGCCGAGCCACAGTGTGTTACGTTGTGATTTGTAGAGTATAAGGGTCTTACACATGTTATGTATACTCTGCAAGATTCCATTAGTTAATCTCAATAGTAAAAGGTTGCCTGTTGCACAATACCATTGTTATGTTTTCTTGCTCAGGGTAGATCCTCTACTATGGGGATCCTGGGTAAGTGGAGGCGCTGCACCATGATAAGTAAGGGTATGACCCCAGGCTCCCCAACAGCGGAGGCTTAGAGCTCCTGAAGCCGCAAGTATACACAACACCAGTAGTTCCTTAGTGCAGGGATTCACAAAAAGGGCTACATATGTCTAAGACATGCAAATGAATATACAGGAATATTTACAGTTGATATATATATATATATATATATATATATAATATATATATATATATATCAACTGTAAATATTCCTGTTATATATATATGTAACCCCGGTCTCTTTTCAGCCCCAGAGACCCCCCATGTAGCGCTCCGAGGCTCTGCGGCACACCCGGCTAGCGGGGGCCGCCATGACAAGTTGCGCGAGCGTGCGCGTTGGTCGCGCAGGTGCAGTAAGGGTAGCGCACGCGGTACCAATGCTAAAGAGGTCCTGAGTGGACTACAATTCCCAGCAGCCTCTGGGGATTGCCCTTTCACCCACATCACATGCAGCCAGCCAGCAAATAGGGTTTTGCAGCTTCTCCTGTGGAGGAAAGCTACAATGTTGCGGGGACCACGTTTGGCAGTTGAAGCTGGGAGCAGGAAGGGGGAGGAAGGGTGTAAGGAGCAAGTGGCTCCTGCACCAGGTAAGGATCCCCAAGTCCCAGGCAGGCCCCAATCCCTGTTAGGGTAGTGGGTAGAACTGAGGGACAGCCCCTAGGTTAGGGACGCTGCCCTTAGGTGTGTGAGGGTGCAGGCTTGTCAGTGAATCACGGCTGGTAGTGCTGTGAGCGCTGACAAGTAGGCACAGTGTATGCAGCGTGTGCTGTGTGTTTGCTGCAGGTTGCCTGTGTGTATGCAGTGTGTTTGCTGCAGGCGTTAGGCTGAGTTAGCCAGAGGGGACCCGGGTGGCCACGGGATAGGTAGTGTGGGTGCAGGGGGTCAGTGACCCACCTGCATAGGATAGGCTACCCCGTAGGCCCTAGGAGTTTCCCCTGAAGCCATCCAAGGTTGCTGTGCTGTAGGGACGGCCTATAGTGCAGCGAGTGTCACGGTAGTTCCCGGAGTTAGATAGGGACTCCATTGAAGCTGTGTACCCGTGCTGGAAGTTGGGCGCTGCCCTTCGTTGCGGTTGCAGAGGCCATCTTGTTGGGGCCTTACCGGACGGTGGATCCTGGATGTCGGGCCGGGACTCGACGGATCCTTTGTGAAGCAGTTGCTGATCCGAGTACTGGAGTGCTCGGCAGGTACTATATCATCAAGTGCACCAACACCGGTCATCAGGCGCTGATCCCGCCTTAGGCTAAACCTTTGTAGGAACACTGTGTGAGTGGTTACAGAACTGAGCCTATACCGATATACTATATATGGACACTGTGTGTGGGCCACGCGGTGAGGGGACGGAGACGTTGTCCTGAAGAGGGGGCAGCGCTAAAGTTATACCGTTAGAGTATAAGTATATTTATGTGTTATTGCTACGTTGCATTCTCATTAGTAAAACCCAGTTACAATCATAGAGTGTTGTATGTTTCTTGCCCAGGGGAATCTCACATCACGGGGATCCTGGGTAAGTGGAGGCGCTGCGCTAACGAAATGTGTAAGTGTTACCCCAGGCTCCCAGCTAGCGGAGGCTCAGATCTCCTGGAGCCGCAGGTGTTGTACAGCGACCAGTGGTTCCTTTGTGAGGGTTCAGAAAAAGGGCTACATATATATATATATATATATATATATATATATATATACTTAGTTAAGTTACGTGGGTAAAAAAAAGTGACAAAAACCCTCCACAACAAAGCATAAAGCAAATGGATATATTACTGTATGCTCATTTGCATGTCTTAGACAGGTCTGCAACCCTGTCTTTCAACATTATCACCCGCACACAGCACTTCCACTGCAGCAAGGGATTCTGGGAAATGACATGCAAATGAGCACACAGTGCCACTTTTTGCTTCAAAACCATTCAACAAGTGGCACTGTGTGCTCATTTGCATGTCATTTCCCAGAATCCCTTGCTGCAGTGGAAGTGCTGTGTGCCGGGTGATAATGGTGAAAGGCAGGGTTGCAGACCTGTCTAAGACATGCAAATGAGCATACAGTAATATATCCATTTGATATATATATATATATATATGTATATATATATTCTGGTGTGTATTGGTTATTCTATGTGGGTCCTGTGTTGGGGGTCATTCTACCCTTAGAATCATACACAGGTGGAAGCACGGTTTTTATATGAGTATCGTTTCAGAGAATACACCCCAGGCTCTCACTGGCGGAGGTTCAGGCCTCCTGTGAACCTGACAGGTAAAAGCACCACACACCTGGTATCCTGGAACCAGGGTCACGTGTGATGTATGAATAGCTCCAGTTAGCTTAACTCATGCCTTCCCTCTTCCAAAGCACAACAAGTCCTTTTGTCTTTCTTAGTTTTATTGCAAAGTCAAGGAAACAAAGGGTTCTTGTAGATGGAGTAGTGTGGTAGAGTCCAGGGTGAAAAGGAAATAAGGGCTAAGTGACACACAGGATAGGTATGGGACTGAACTAACTGTCAGCAGGGACAGGGGGGGGATAGAATAGCCCATTCTAGAAAAAAGGCTGAGGTTGCTATAGCAACTCACTAACTAGAGCTGTGGAAGGAAATAATGAAACACTGCAGCCTTCACACATGCAGCTAGCTGCTGGGACAGAGGGAATTACAGGCAGCTGAACAAAGGAGACAGCAACAGTCTGTGAGCTGCAAAGGGGCACAGAATAAGATATTCCTGTTCCAGGACACCTGGTAATACATATATATATTCCCCTCACATGCACCCTATCTGAAAAAGTACTTTCTGCCCATACCTCAGGTACAGCATCAAGTTTCAATTTAAAGCTAGACTATATTTAGTAAGTGTTACATTAGTCTATTTAGTGCTACCCACTAGTTGCAGAGTATAATATTACTAACCTTATTAATGACTGTGTGACTAAAGTATGTATATTTTTATGTATATAGTAACGTATGTTGTCACGGGAGACCAGGACAATTAAACCAGGGATCAGTACACCAGACAACTGCAGAGTTAATCAAAAGTGAATTTATTTGAAATAGCTTCCAAAAACTTTCAGTACATAACACACAAAAACACACACCTACACAAATTCACCTAACTGGAGGAACAACCTAAAGCCCTAGGTGCTGGGGCTTCCAGCAGGAAGCTTTCCACAATACGCATTCCAAAGTTGCGCCAGTGTACTCGGTAGTATGGGCAGCACTGCCCTGCTCTCTGCTAGAAAGCAGTTTTAAATTCTTAGCCATTGCTTCACTCCAAACAGCACCAGCCAACGCTACACACACAGACCACAGCTCCACTTGATGCTCCAGACTCCTGCACTGGGTCTCCTTGGTTTCCTTCTGCTGACTCCGTCAGCTATTTCAGCTTTGTCAGCACACAGCCTTCACAAAAGCTATCAGCTTCAAAATTACTCAGTTGAGGCTGGGGAGAACAAGTATTTTTACCCCTGTCCCAATCAGGGAGATGACAGCCAGTCTGGGAAGGAACAATAGACCTGGTCTCTGCACACGGCCTAAAACCTGGTTGCTGAGATTATTGGGGTTGAAGGTGGGACAGAAAACCCCAAATGGCGTGCCCAAATATGGTAATTCCTATCCTTAGCATAGTCCACAGGATATAGGCAGGTACAGGACAATGCCAATACAATTCCCCTCCACAGTCATACAATACAGATATAACCCCAGGGCGTTACATCTTTTTTGCAGAACTAGTCCACTCAGCAGGTGTTAAACCTCTTCCTTGTTCCTCAACAATGGGTCTAATCCTATAACAGTGTCCAAGCATACAATACATAACTCTGATGTGATTACAACTCCTTGTGAGGATTCGGGGATTGCGTCCCTTGCGGCGCGGTTCCTCCTCTCTACATAACAGTACTGCAGCGGCTGCTGCCTCCGATCTGCCCCCCGCTGGTGCGCGCACCCCCGCTCTGTTTACAGAGTGCGTGCGCACCCGCTCCTCTTCTACCAGGTCACAGACCTTAGCTTCGCCCCCTCGGTCACGCCACACCTCCGCTGCGCGTGGCGTGCACGCGTGACGTCGCGCAATGAGCCCCAGCTGCGAGTCAAGATTGCTGTGAGCCCTTGTCTCCTGCAGCCTATCTTTTGCATCTGCAGAGGCTCCGCCTCCACTCCGCCCCTTCTCTTACTGGTTCCTGTCTCCTATAAGAAACTTCCTCTTCCTGTCATACCTTGCTGAACATAACCTTGTGTAGCCTTTGCGTGTGCCTGTCTTGTCCAGCCCAGTCTTGTCTTGTTCTCTGCAGTTAACCTCTCGTGTACCGACCTGGCTTTGCATTTGGATTCTCTCTGGCTCTTGACCCCTGGCATATGGATAACGACTACAAGTACCTCTCCAACCCTAGACCACAGGCTTACGGACTCCAATTACTTGTACCTCTCCAGCCCACGGACCCCGGCAAGTATTGGATTAACCCTTTCTACATACCCAGACCCAGCAACACTACAAACCACCTTCTGGGCTCGCCCCCGCTACTGTGGGTGTGTGGCACAGTCCTTCCCACCTCAGTGCCGGGGTCAGGTCTCTTTTGTGGGCTCGCGCAAGCGTTACAGTATGTTCAGCCCAACAAACATTGACCCCCCTGAGGTGGGCCAAACCACAACTGCTGCTACTCTACTGGGAAACATACCCCAGGAACCACGACTTCCGACACCCAATCGGTATGCAGGTTGAACCCCTAGGATGCCGAGGCTTTCTAATCCAATGTGACATCCACTTTAAATTAACCCCTTCTCGCTTCCCTATCGATAGGTCTAAAGTGGCTTATATCATTGCATTGTTAACCGGGGACGCACTGGCCTGGGCATCTCCTATCTGGGAGTTAATGCCTGAACTCACGCAGAAGTTTATTTCTTTCAAAAAAAGGTTTCAGCAGGTTTTTGACACTCCTGGCCGTGAGGCTACTGCGGCCTCTTCTCTTTTCCATATCACCCAGGTCCACTGAACCGTTGCGAAGTACGCTCTTGAATTTCGGACTATTGCCGCGGAAACCGGTTGGAACAACGAGGCTTTAACTGCAGCCTTCTGGCATGGCCTCTCTGACTCCGTGAAAGATCAATTGGCTGCACGTGAAAGACCCACTGCCCTTGAGGATCTGATCTCTACATGTATACGGGTGGATCAACGCCTCCAAGAGAGACGAAGTGAACGCAGGACTACACGTACGCCGGTACCTATACCTATCTCTCTTACTCTCTCTCCTTCTTTTGTTCCAGTTCCTGAAGCGCCAGACCCCATGCCGCTGGGTACTCACTATTTGTCCTTTACAGAAAAGCAGCACCGGAGAAGCGAGGGGCTATGTCTTTATTGTGGCCTAGCTGGTCATTTGGCGTACCGCTGTCCTACGCGTCCGGGAGAACGCCAGCGGCCTATAATTTATGATGGAGTTTCTTTGGATACCATATCTTCTTGTCCTCCTTCCAAGAAAAATATGCCAAAAAGGATCCTTCTACCTATCATAATGGAGGGTACGGACTTTCATATTTCTGCACTTGCCTTCATCGACTCTGGGTCTGGAGGAAATGTCGTGGATCAGAATTTGGCAATAAAACACCGGATCCCACTGCTTGGGAAGTCCACTCCCATAGGACTCGAAGCGATAGACGGTCGTCCACTCCAGCCTGCCTTTATCACCCTGGAGACCGTGATCTTCACCCTTTCCACCAAGGATGGACACAAGGAACAAATCTCGTTGGACATCATTCATTCACCATCTGTACAGGTAACCTTGGGCCTCCCCTGGTTACAACTGCACAATCCCGTGATTGACTGGACTGATAAACAACCCATACGTTGGTCTACCCATTGTGCCATTCCTTGTGTTCTCACTTTACTCTCTCTTGCCAGTTTAGAGACTGCGGGTCCTTCCAAAGGGTCCCTTCCAGAAGTCTACCATGAGTTTATTGATGTTTTCGACAAGGTCCGTTCAGAGATTCTTCCTCCACATCGTCCCTTCGATTGTCCCATTGATCTGATTCCTGGTGCCGTTCTGCCTAAAGGCAAGTCTTACCCCCTGTCCCTTCCAGAGTCCCGAGCCATGTCCCAATATATCCAGGAGAACTTAAAAAAAGGCTTTATTAAGAACTCCACCTCTCCTGCTGGGGCAGGGTTCTTCTTTGTAAAGAAAAAGGACGGATCTCTTCGCCCCTGCATAGATTATAGAGGCTTGAATAAGATAACACAGAAGAACCGTTACCCTTTACCACTCATATCTGAATTGTTTGACCGTCTACAAGGTGCCTCCATTTTCTCCAAACTTGATCTCCGGGGTGCCTACAACCTGATACGCATAAGGGAAGGAGACGAATGGAAAACGTCCTTTAACACCCGCGACGGCCATTATGAGTACCTAGTAATGCCGTTTGGACTCTGTAACGCCCCTGCGGTCTTTCAGGAGTTTGTTAACGAGGTTTTTCGTGATGTTCTCAATTTATTCGTCATTGTATACCTTGATGATATACTAATTTTTCTAAATCCTTGCCTGAACATATCCAGCATACCAAGCTAGTACTCTCTCGACTTCGTCAGAATCGTCTGTATGCCAAGATGGAGAAGTGTATGTTTCATAAAAATTCTACTTCCTTCCTGGGTTATATAATCTCTGAGAAGGGATTTTCCATGGATCCTGAGAAACTAAAGGCGGTATTAGATTGGCCCCAGCCCACGTCGCTTAAAGCCATCCAGCGATTCCTTGGCTTTGCCAATTATTATCGTAAGTTCATCCATAAATTCTCCACACTGGTTTCTCCTATTACCGCTTTGACCAAGAAAGATGCTGATCCTTCCTCCTGGCCTCCGGAGGCTGGTCTTGCTTTTGAGTCTTTAAAGATGGCCTTCACCACCGCTCCCATTTTGCATCACCCGACCCCTCCCTTCCCTTCACGTTGGAGGTCGATGCTTCGGATATTGGAGCCGGGGCAGTGCTCTCCCAAAGACATTCTCCTCAAGATCACCTGCATTCATGCGGCTACTTTTCCAAGAAATTCTCCCCCGCGGAGATCAGCTATGATGTAGGTAATAGAGAACTGTTGGCTATCAAACTTGCACTCCAAGAGTGGAGACACCTTCTTGAAGGTACCGAGAAACCGATCCTTATTCTTACTGACCACAAGAATTTATTGTATATTGAAGGTGCTCGACGCCTTGGTTCCCGTCAAGCTCGCTGGGCTCTCTTTTTCTGAAGATTCAATTATGTAATCTCTTACATTCCTGATACAAAGAATTTGAAGGCCGGTGCTTTGTCCCGTCAATTCATTTCCGAAGACCGATCCGACGACCTTCCTGAGACTATTCTTCCTTCAAGATTTATCATTGCAGTAAATTCCTTCGATATTTTGGACAAAATTCTGGACTCTCAAACCCGGATTCCAGAGGGCCTGGAGGTACCTGAGGGCTGCCTATATGCGACAACCAAATTCCGTCAAAAAATTCTTGAGTGGGGTCATGCTTCCAGGTCGGCCGGTAGCCCTGGGATCAGAAGAACCACTGATTTAATCAGACGTACTTTCTGGTGGCCAGAGATGTTGAACGACATTAAGGAATTTGTTTAATCTTGTTCCATCTGTGTTCGTAATAAGTCAGTTCGAAAAAAGCCTTCTGGTCTGCTACGCCCGCTCCCCATTCCTGAACGTCCCTGGTCCCATTTATCAATGGATTTTATTGTGGAGCTGCCCATTTCCAATGGCATGAATACCATCTTGGTCATTGTGGATAGGTTCTCCAAGCAGGCCCATTTCATACCCCTCAAGGGCCTTCCTAACTCTGCAACTCTAGCTGATATCTACGTCAAAGAAGTCTTTCGTATACATGGGGTTCCTGTTTCAATTGTATCCGACTGTGGATCCCAATTTGTATCAAAGTTTTGGCGAGCTTTTTCTCAAAGACTCAATATCTCGCTTCTTTTTTCTTCCGAGTATCACCCGCAAACCAATGGACAGACTGAAAGGGTAAATCAATCATTAGAACAATATCTAAGATGTTTTGTTTCTGATACACAAGATAATTGGGCTGATCTCTTACCATGGGCTGAGTTCGCACATAACTCCCTTAGAAACTAATCCACCCAAGAGTCGCCCTTCTTCGTCAATTATGGCTACCACCCTAACTCTCTTCCTATTTCTTCTAATACCTCTGGAGTCCCTGCTGCTGATGCCAGAATCAATGCTCTTCAAGAGTCATGGAATAAGATTCGGAGAACTCTCCAGGAATCCGTTCGGAGACAAAAGACCCAGGCGAATCGATATCGTCTAGAGGCGCCCAGGTTTAAGACAGGAGACAATGTATGGCTCTCATCAAAGAACATCAGATTAAAGACACCTACCTTAAAATTGGCTACCAGATTCTTGGTACCATTCAAGATCCTGGAACAGGTTAATCCTGTGGCGTACCGCCTGGACTTACCTCCCTCTATGAAGATACCATCGGTATTCCATGTCTCTCTTCTGAAACCTGTCAAACAGAGTTCCAGGTATCCTGATGTTGTTTCCCCCCCTCCTCCTGTGTTGGTGCATGGTCAAGAGGAATTCGAAATCCGCTCTGTCATTGACTCAAGAATCTCCAGAGGAAAGGTGCAGTTCCTTGTACACTGGAAGGGTTTCGGTCCTGAAGAACGTTCTTGGGTCTCCAGTGACCAGATTCATGCTCCCGGCTTGCTCAGACGCTTCCACGCCAGGTACCCAGACAAGCCATTTATGGATCGTCCGGAGTTCGATCCTCAAGGGGGGGTACTGTGAGGATTCGGGGTTTGCGTCCCTTGCGGCGCGGTTCCTCCTCTCTACATAACAGTACTGCAGCGGCTGCTGCCTCCGATCTGCCCCCCGCTGGTGCGCGCACCCCCGCTCTGTTTACAGAGTGCGTGCGCACCCGCTCCTCTTCTACCAGGTCACAGACCTTAGCTTCGCCCCCTCGGTCACGCCGCGCCCCTCCGCTGCGTGCGGCGTGCACGCGTGACATCGCGCAACGAGCCCCAGCTGTGAGTTAAGATTGCTGTGAGCCCTTGTCTCCTGCAGCCTATCCTTTGCATCTGCAGAGGCTCTGCCTCCACTCCGCCCCTTCTCTTACTGGTTCCTGTCTCCTATAAGAAACTTCCTCTTCCTGTCATACCTTGCTGAACATAACCTTGTGTAGCCTTTGCGTGTGCCTGTCTTGTCCAGCCCAGTCTTGTCTTGTTCTCTGCAGTTAACCTCTCGTGTACCGACCTGGCTTTGCATTTGGATTCTCTCTGGCTCTTGACCCCTGGCATACAGATAATGACTATGAGTACCTCTGCAACCCCAGACCACAGGCTTACGGACTCCAACTACGTGTACCTCTCCAGCCCACGGACCCCAGCAAGTATTGGATTAACCCTTTCTACATACCCAGACCCAGCAATGCTACAAACCACCTTCTGGGCTTGCCCCCGCTACTGTGGGTGTGTGGCACAGTCCTTCCCACCTCAGTGCCGGGGTCAGTTCTTGTTTGTGGGCTCACACAAGCGTTACACTGCTTTTGCAAGACAGAGCTAACCCTGGAGGTCCACCCTCTTGAACAGAGCTGTACATCACTATTTTACATACTTTATTGTACCAGTCCTATATATGTTATTCTTAAACTGCACATACATAAATAAATACATCATATCATTGAGAGATAGGGTAAATGGCGGGCTTAACCTTTATTGAAGAGAAGCCATGTCTACCCCTACCATCACACACATGACATAATAATATAACATGATGGAAATAAGAGCTTCAGACATAAAAGTAACCCTAAGAAAAGGAGTCACTGCCATGAAGAGTTTACAATGAGGGAGGGTAGCGTAGGGAGAACTTAGTTAATAGGAGGGTGTTCTGGTAAGTACATCTGCAAGGGTCAATGCATATGAAATGTACTGTAAGTACCAGCCAACGGAGCTACCCATATACAATCCCTCGAAGAAATAGCATATGAATGCGGTGGTATCCGGAGCTGCAGCACTGGTTGGCAAAAAAAGAACTAAATTCACCCAGGATCAAAAATACAAGGCTTTAATGACGCAAATCTAGAACAACAGCGTCCATCCCTCCCTCCTACGCGTTTCACGCAGCTAGTGCACTTTGTCAAGGAGTAGGAAGTCTGAGTTGAACAAATATATTTAACGAGACAAAAAAACGCCTCATTGCATCTGTGTGCAATCTGCAATTAATAAAGTGTGGACACAAAACAACCAATCCCAATTTTAGGGATGGAATCCCATTGTATGTGAAATAGAGCCGAGTAAGAAAATCAAGATATGGTTTGTTTTTGTCTCTTTTTAAATATGTTTGTTCAATGCATAATCCCTACTCCCTGACAAAGCGCACTAGCTGCGTGAAATGCGTAGGAGGGAGGTATGGACGCTATTGTTCTAGATTTGTGTCATTAGAGCCTTCTATTTTTGATCCTGGGTGAATTTAGTTCTTTTTTCGCCAACCATTGCTGCTGCTTTGGATACCACCGCATTCATATGCTATTTTTAGCTTGATGATATCTGATCCAGGAAGTGCGGCTCGGAGGGAATGTGGAAGTCTTCACTACAGCCGCAGGAGTTGCTTGCACGCAACCGCCAGGACCGGCACAACTACTGAAGGACATCTGCCTAACATAGCATCACGGGAGAGGGGTGACTACAAACGGAGGTCAGAACTATTGATGCACACTCATTCAGTTTGAATGGGACTGCCACGGACCAACGCTGTGTTAATCCAATGGGCAATTAGTCTGTCTGCAGAAATGTCACAGAAATGTTGCATCATTACTGGGGTATTGCCCCAGATTTTCCCAGGCAAGTGTTTGGATACTCGTGGCTGCATCAGTAGTCCTCATTATCCAACGTTTCACTTTACAACGAATGGCATATCCAAAGCTTTACAATGCAACCTTAAGGGCCGTTTTTCGACGCCGGATTGCATTATCCAACGCCTGAATGTCAATGATGGCAAGCTGTCCAGGTCCAGAGGCAGCAAAGCAGCCCCAAACCATCACACTCCCACCACCGTGCTTGACAGTTGGAATAAGGTTCTGTTCTGTGTTTGGTTTTCGCCAATAATAAAACTGTTCTCATTGAGGCCAAAATGTTCTAGCTTTGACTCGTCTGTCCAGAGAACATTGTTCCAGAAGTCTTGAGGATCATCTATGTACTCTTTGGCAAACTTCAGACAGGCAGCAATGTTCTTTTTTAAAGAGTAGGGGTTTCCTCCTGCCTATCCTTCCATTTACACATTCTCATTCAGTCTTTATCTGATAGTTGAGTCATGAGTGCTTACATTAGTCAAGGCGAGAGTGGCCTGCAGATTCTTGGATGTTATTCTGGGGTTCTTTGTGACTTCCTGGATGATTTGTCATTTATTCTTGGAGAGATTTTGGTAGGATGGCCGCTCCTGGGTACAGTAACTGTGGTCTTGAACTTTCACAATTTGTAGACAATCTGCCTGTGGTTCGGTGGAGCCCCAAATCCTCAGAAATGGTTTTGTACCCCTTTCTAGACTGATAAGCATCAATAACTGCTTTTCTGAGGTGCCCCGAGATTTCTTTTGATCGTGGCATGATGTTTTTCCACCCACCTGTATGGTGAAGACCAAACTCGCAAAGTTTCTGATCTTTATATATGGTGGGGCCTCATAAAACTTATCTCTAAAGATTTACCTAATTATTTAAAACATCCCATTATAATTATCCCCTTTTATTTAGCTGATGAAACAAGGGGTTCACTTAGTTTATCAAATACCCTGACTCTTAATTACTCATTGTTTGTCTTATTCATACATAATTTTGTTTCAAAAGCCATGGAATTGGTTAATATAAACCCTATTTGATATTTACAGTAAGAATAAACTGGTTTTGATTCAAGAAGAAACTATGGAATTTCCGTCATTACGATTGGGGTTCATAACATTTATCTCGACACTGTATGTAGAGAGGTAAAGTCAGATCTATACAATTCGGTATGTTTTCTACAATGATGTGTGCATATTTTTTTCTGAATCATCATATCCTTACATTAAAGCACCTGGATGCTGTGCGCTTGTTTTCTGACAAACTCTTAACTGCTCTTCTAATAACAAGAAGAATCTCATGTATCAGGTAAAGTAGTATTATTCCTAAACAATCCATTTCTGATTTCCTCTTGACAACCAGCAGTCTGAGAGAGCTTTTCTTGCACATGTTTATTCAACCTAGCTGCTGATGTAATAAAGTCCCTGTGGCCATAAAGACAGACACTAGGGTACATTCGCTAATAATTGTTATGGGAGCTTCCTTTCTTCCAATGTAAAAATGCATTTACAGTGTTACATACTTTAAATAGCAATTAGCAGTTGTAGCACTTAGAGTGCTCACAAAAGATGCACCACCTGAGGCCTTTTGCAGTGCAGGTAGACTGATAAACAATATAAATATTACAAACTGTAGTGCTACATCCCTCCTGAATGTGCCTTACACCTTCTATAATCTGGAAAAAGATTTTAAAAATCCCAAATACACAAACAATATCTACTGTGGGTCAATGTAAGTAGAAACTGTACCCTGTGTATTATATCATAAGAATAAGCCTTCACATGTATAGTTACTATATATTATTGATCGACAAATGCCATATTTCTATTATCACTTATCATAAAATAAAGTTTGGCTACAGAAAATAAAGACAACAAATTTGTCCTGTGTTGCTTAAGTAAGGTTTTTTTCACCCCAGTGTATTACGTATTGATGACCTACAGTAGCACACATTTTTTTTTTTTTAAACTTTGCTTGGGAACTACCACCAACACTAAACTAACAAATATATTTTCTGTGAATGCGCTTAGTTTACATATTAATGTTATATTCATTGGTTGCCAAAAAAGCCTGCTCTAGCCCTTTTTAAAAACAGATTTTGTATATTGTTTTTTATATTGTTATATTTATTGATTTTATGCAGTGATATTTATTGTGATAACTTTGTGCTACATGTGCAAAACAATGCACATGATTGCTTTTGCACAGTAATGTGTGTTGATGACAGTATTTATCCATTCTAGAATAGGGTGTCAGGGGTCAGTGGCAAAATACATTTATGAACACCCCAAAAGACCATTGCATTTGTTGTTTTTATCTTTATATGTTTTCTGGTGACAAGTGCATTGACCAAGTTATTAAACTATTGTTTTAAAAGTTAGCATTTTCCAAATTTTCAATTACAGCCTTCAATTTATTTTATCAATGGATACCCGAATGGGAAAATACGTCTTTTAAAAAAGGAATAACTGTCAGTGTTAAACAGCCTGACCAACAACTGTGCTATTTTATCAAATAAATAATGATAATTATGCTTAACTTGGGTGCCATTTAAGTAAAAATCAAATATGGAATTTACACATTTAGAAAACAGATTAGTTTTCCTAAAACATGGTTCCATATAAGAAAAATATAAATGTCTCCTTGATATTTCATATTTAGTATTCCTTTTAATAAAAAAAACAAAGGCTTAAACTCCATTAAATCAGGGCAAAAAAAGTTACCAAAACAAGAATGGGCTCTATTTTCCCTGAGTTATTCACCAAAAATAATAGCCCTTATTGTGCTAATTAGAATACGGTAATGTCACATTATTTCATGATAATAATGCGTTATGGAGCAATCTGTTGAATTCTTGATTTATTTTTGTCAAATAAATTAATTGTATCCAACTATATTACAGCAAAACATTTCAAATACTATTCGTGTACTCAAGCATTACTTTTCAACTCCATTCTATCTTCTTGGACCTCCTTGATTATAACTCAATTACTATCATTACTTGAACTAGCATCCAATTACTTTAGTATGTTTATTCTTCACTCTCACCAAAAGCCTACAGCCTAGCAAGGCTTTAAAATAGCAGTCAGTGTCATATGTACCGTTATAACATAAATATGTAGCAGAAATTGTTGCACCCGTTATCACTGCCGCAATGTTTAACATGATTTACTGTGGCTCCATTGAAACATATGGAGCCGCAGATAACAACATTGCAAGATTTCACAGCATTGTGCAGGTGCAATAAAGTCTGCTACATCTGTTATTTAAAAATTGTATTTTTCAACCTCAGGACCGTAAACTACTAGGTACTTCATGAAACATTTTCCATCTACAGTATACCATGCTTTCATACAAATGTAATATTTCCTATTCTTTGAGATTGGTCATTTTAAACCTAAAGAACTATTGCTAATCAACTAATGCTTGGATGATTTATGACAATCAATTGTAAACACTTTAAAAGTAAACAAGTTAAAGATAGCATAGACAAGATTGTAGATTATTCTTAAAGGATTATATCTTTAATACAAAACGTTATGGGAAAAAAGAAAGATATAATACTGTTTGAGCCTTGTAAAATATATTTCTTACCAATTGAATAGGAGATATCCAAACAATAACAAAAGCAACAAAATAGTAAATACCATAATGTTCGTGTTTCCACAGATTTCCCTTCAACCTCCATTTACTATACAGCTAAGAACTTGGTTTTGAAGCAAGAAAGGTCTATAAAAAAGTGGTTAATCCATAAAGGATAGGTTAGAAGAGATGAATTGCATTCAGCCTTTAACCCAGACAGGGGATTAACTGGCAGTTTGCCTTGTCCATAAAGGATTATAGCTATAATAAAGTAGAATGAGTTTGTTAGCTTCTGTTTGTCATACTTAACCACCTTTGTGCTGAACTGGCACAAATTGAGCAAATGGAAATTCAAGCTTACTTAAAGAAACTTTGCAGGTTTCATCAAATATATACATTTCTACATTTGAAACAGTTTTTCTAACCTATTAAAGAGGGGCACTTATTTAAAGATATACAATACTTAAAAATTGGCATTTTAACAAAACCTTGGTTGGGAATACACTCCAAATCTACACTTCTTAATATGTCTGCACTAATGTGTGTGTGTGTGTGTGTGTGTGTGTGTGTGTGTGTGTGTGTGTGTGTGTGTGTGTGTGTGTGTGTGTGTGTGTGTGTGTGTGTGTGTGTGTGTGTGTGTGTGTGTGTGTGTGTGTGTGTGTGTGTGTGTTTCAAGGAGTGCTACTGAGCGAGGCCAATGCATTTTAGTGTTAGGACCTGCATTAATTTGGTTATACCTTGACGTTTGGTATGCAGGCTTATGACGCTTTGGCCAAAGGGTTTAACTAAATAGCCAAATAAATATTATTAAAGTATTTAAACTTCATACTTATTTCTCTATATGTTTTGTCAATTATTTATTTATTTATTAATAAAATGTTTTACCAGGAAGTAATACATTGAGAGTTACCTCTCGTTTTCAAGTATGTCCTGGGCATAGTTAATATGACAAATAATACATGGTTACAAATACAGTTACATAAATGAACAGGGTATACATTATATACAATACATTGCATGCACAGTTAGAGAAGATGTATATTATTGGCTTATGTAACAGTTACAGACCAGATTAAAATGTGAGACAGCCTTAGTTTTGAAAGAACTTAAACTGGCAGTGGATGTGAGAGTCTCCGGTAGGTTGTTCCAGTTTTGGGGTGCACGGTAAGAGAAGGAGGAGCGGCCGGATACTTTGTTGAGCCTTGGGACCATAAACAGTCTTTTGGAGTCAGATTTCAGATGATAAGTGCTGCATGTGGTAGGGGTGAGGAGCTTGATCAGATAGGTGGGTAGCTTGCCCAGAAAGTATTTGAAGGCAAGAGAGGAAAGGTGAATTTTGCTCCTAGACTCGAGTGATGACCAATCTAGTTCTTTGAGCATTTCGCAATGGTGTGTGTTGTAGTTGCATTGGAGAACGAAATGACAAATTGAATTGTAGAGGGTATCAAGTTTGCTAAGGTGGGTTTGGGGTGCCGTGCCATATACTATGTCTCCATAGTCGATAATTGGTATTAGCATCTGCTGTGCAATATGCTTTCTGACCAGCAGGCTTAGGGAGGATTTGTTCCTGTAAAGTACACCTAGTTTGGCACAGGTTTTGGATGTCAGGGTATCAATGTGCATCCCGAATGTTAAGTGGGAGTCAAACCATATGCCCAAGTATTTAAAACTAGTAACAGGAGTTAGGATGGTGTTAGCGTTGGTTCTGATCTAGAGCTTAGTCACTGGAAGCTTTAAAACTGTAGTATTGGTCCCAAATACCATTGTTACAGTCTTGTCAGTGTTTAAAAACAGTTTATTTTGGGAAATCCAGTTTTCGAGTCTCAAAAAGTCAGACTGAAGTATGTGTTCAAGGTCAGAGAGGCTATGGCTGTGTGCATATAGGATTGTGTCATCTGTATATATGTGTATTGAGGCTTCCTTACAAGCTGTGGGAAGATCATTGATGAACACTGAGAAGAGTAGGGGACCCAGAACAGAGCCTTGCGGGACGCCACAGGTGATATCCAGGGGGTTGGATTTAGAGCCTGAGATGACAAATGTTGGGATCTACCTAATAGGTAGGACTGAAACCAGTTTAAAGCATGCTTCCCTATTCCAGAGCTCTGGAGTTTGTTAAGCAGGATAGCATGATCAACAGTATCAAAAGCCTTTGCAAAATCTAGGAATATTGCACCAGTGAGTTGACCTCGTTCCATTCCACACTGGATTTCATTGCAAACTTTTAGCAGGGTAATTACCGTGGAGTGTTTGGGGTGAAAGCCTGATTGGAATTGGCTAGGGAAATTTGTCTTGTTATAGTAATCGCTTAATTGGGAGTGGACACATTTTTCCATGACTTTGGATAGGGTTGGGAGAAGGGAGATTGGCCTGTAGTTTGAGACAGTGTTTTTGGCCCCACTTTTGAAGATTGGGACAACTCTGGCAGTTTCCAGGTCTTAGGGATATGGCCTGCAGACAGGATACAGTTGACTATGGAAGCAATTGGTTTGGCAATTGCTGGGGCACCAAGTCTTAGGAACCTAGATTGTAGTAGGTCAGGTCCACATTGGCTGCTTAGTTTTAATTTGAGGAGCGCTTGTGTAATCTCCTCTTCGGATACTGGGCCAAATTGAAAATTGTGGGCGGTGTTGGGAGGGGGTGGGGCTATATGGGTGCTCCCAGAATGAGATTCAGGTTTGTGGTTTGAGTTGCGTTTCGCTAATAAGTTAGTAGCACACTACACAAAGTAATCATTGAATGCATTTGCAATGTCGGTGGGGTTTGTCAGAGTAATATCACCCTTAGTGATATTACTTGGCTGTTGATGGTTAGAAGGCTGGAATATGTTGTTGATAACCTTCCAGAAGTTAACTGGGTTTGATGTATTCTGGAGGAGATTGTCAGAGTAATATTGTGCTTTTCCATGCCTTGTGCACATGTTCCGCAGGCATCTGTAGTGATTGAGATCCTTGGTAGTACCAGTTACTTTGTGGCTTTTCCACAAGGCATCGCTGAACTGGTAGAGTGCTATAAGGTCAGGTGTAACCCATGGAAGGTGGGCACCCCGTACCCTTATTCTGCGTAGTGGAGCATGGGTATCACAGAGTTTTAACAACTCGGACTGGAAATAGTCGAGCGCAGAATCAGGGTCGGGAATTAAAATCGATTCTGTGCCAAGGGCAGTTGGTAAGGTCTTCCAGAAACTGTTGTGGGTTAAAGACTCTAAATGTTCTAGTGAGGAGAACTTTAGGGCTTGATTGGGGCGGTTTAATTTTCCTTACACAGTACACTATTGCATGGTCACTGAAAATGTCAGGAAGGATGCCAGAGGATTGGATTCTGCTGGGATTTGAGGAGAAAATCCAGTCAAGCAAGGAATGGTTGTGCGATTTCAGGTTTGTCAGTGTGGGTTGGGAAATGAGTTGCGATAGGTTAAGCGATTTGATTTGTATCTGGATTTTGTGGTTTTTAGGGTCAAGCCAAATGAAGTTAAAATCCCCAAGAACTAGCAGCTCACTCTTCTCATTCAGAGAGGAAATGGAGCCAAGAAGCTGGGTGATATCAGTCAGAGATTGTAGAGAGGCTTTAGGGGGGCGGTAGATGCCAGCAAGCAAGATGGGCTTAGAAAAGAGGAGGCATATTCTGCCAACTAGGATTTCAAAAGAGGGTGGGCTGGGGGGGCAATTTAACAGTGTAAATTGTAAGGTGTCTGCAATATAAAATAACACCCCTCCTCCTCTTTGACCTCTCTCTCCTAGAAATGGAGTATCCCTGAATGGCAATATGTGCATCAGGAAGTAGCATTGGGCACCCCTGTCTTTTGTGTGTGTGTATATATATATATATGAGAAAAAGAAGAGAGAGCGCACGCCTCATAGCGTAAAATTGTACATTTAATGGTATAAAAGGAAGGAGGGCGGGGGGGAGGAAATGCACTCACAAGGGTAAAAACAATTCAGGCAATTTGTGAATTATATCACCACCATCCGGTTGCTCTGTGTCAGTAGTCCACAATTCGAAGCTCCCTCAGGGCTGTAAGGACGATATAACTGTTGCAGGGATCCAGAGGTGCTTCTAGAGAATTAAAATCCGTCTGTTTGAAGTCCCAGAGACTGCCTCCTGTATTCAAATGGCCGCAATGATATTTCACGCTCGATGCGGCCTCCTCGTGCGAATGCGTGGCGTCGTAGTTGTTTATATATATATATATATAGGCATGCCCCGCATTAACGTACGTAATGGGACTGGAGCATGTATGTAAAGCGAAAATGTACTTGAAGTGAAGCACAACCTTTTTTCCCACTTATCGATGCATCTACTGTACTGCAATCATCATATACGTGCATAACTGATGTAAATAACACATTTGTAACAGGCTCTATAGTCTCCCAGCTTGTGCACAGCTTCGGTACAGGTAGGGAGCTGGTATTGCTGTTCATGACGTGCTGACAGGCGCATGCGCAACCTGCCATTTGCCTATTGGGCGATATGTCCTTACTCGCGAGTGTACTTAAAGTGAGTGTCCTTAAACCGGGGTATGCCTGTATATATATATATATATATATATATATATATATATATATATATATATATATATATATATATATATATATATATGTATATATATATATATATATATATATATATATATATATATATATATATATGTATATATGTGTATATATATATATATGTGTATATATATATGTATATATGTATATATATATGTATATATGTATATATATATATATATGTATATATATATATATATATATATATATATATATACCATAATACTGAGTTAAGTTATGGTGAGTAAAAAAAGTGACAAAAACCCTCCACAGGAAAGCAAATATGCAAATACAACTGTATGCTCATCTGCATGTCTTAGGCAGGTCTGCAACCCTGCCTTTCCCCATCATCACCCAGCATACAGCACTTCCACTGCAGCAAGGGATTCTGGGAAATGACATGCAAATGAGCACACAAAGTGACAAAAAGTGACACTGTGTGCTCATTTGCATGTCATTTCCCAGAATCCCTTGCTGCAGTGGAAGTGCTGTATGCTGGGTGATGATGGGGAAAGGCGGGGTTGCAGACCTGCCTAAGACATGCAGATGAGCATACAGTTGTATTTGCATATATATATATATATATATATATATATATATATATATATATATATATATATAAAATTGAAATTTGTGAGATTGTTAGTAGATGTAGGTAATCTGATTGGTCCGTGGGTCCGCCCGCCCATGGCCCGCCTCCCCCACGACTCTCATTGGCCAACAGGTATGCTGACATCACAGACACACCTACTCCACTGTGACACACACACACACACACACATACTGCCACAGACTCTCACCCCATCACACTCACCATACCTCACCCACAGCTCACCTCCCCGCTGGCTCCCCCCCACCATCACCCCCCCTCACCCACAGCTCATCTCCCCGCTGGCTCCCCCCCACCATCACCCCCCCTCACCCACAGCTCACCTCCCCGCTGGCTCCCCCCCACCATCACCCCCCCTCACCCACAGCTCCCCTCCCCGCCATCACCCTCCCTCACCTCCCCGCTACCTTCCCCCTCGGCGCACCTTCCCCCCTATGCCACCGGCTCACAATATTAAAATGGCACTCCGCACTACTCCATCCTGGCGGACGCCACAATATTAAAATGGCGCTCCGCACTACTCCACCATGTCATCACCCTTACCGCACGATAAACTGTGCACCCCTCTGGGCGGCGATCGGAAGAGGCTGCTCTGCCCCTCCCCCCGTGGTCATCTCCCGGAGGGAAGGGCATGTCACGCGGCCGCCACTGCCCTGCTCCCCCCTGTTGGAGGGGGAAAGCGCGCCGAGGGGGAAGGTAAGCTGCGGGTGAGGGGGGTGAGCCGCCACAATATTAAAATGGCGCTCCGCACTACCCCACAATCTTCTCACCCTTACCGCACGATTTAAACTGTGCACGCCTCTGGGCGGCGATCGGAAGAGGCTGCTCTGCCCCTCCCCCCGTGGCCACCTCCCGGAGGGAAGGGCTTGTCCCGCGCGGCCGCCACTGCCATGCTCCCCCCTGTTGAAGGGGGAAGGCGCGCCGAGGGGGAAGGTAAGTGGAGGGGGGTGGAAGTCGAATGGGAGGGTGGTGTGGTTTTAAAATGGGGTGGTGGTATAAAAGGTTGTGTGTTTCCATTTTTGGTGGCTGCTAAAAGAGTAAAAGGCAGGTCAGGTCAACGTCAGAGAAGGCTATATTTATTATAGGCTAAGAGGGGTGCACAGTTGAAATCGTGCGGTACGGGTGACTCCTGTCTACTGCCCCCCCCCCCCTCCTATCCACTGTCCTCCCCCCTCCTGCCCCCCCTGTCCACTGTCCCCCCCTCCTGTCCTCTTCACTGCCCCCCTCCTGTCCTCTCCACTGCCCCCCTCCTGTCCTGTCCTGTCCACTGCCCCCCCTCCTGTCCACCCCCTCCTGTCCACTGCCCCCCCCTCCCGTCCACTGTCCCCCTCCCCTCCTATCCACCGTCCCCCCCCCTCCAGTCCACTGTCCCTCCCTCCCTCTGGGGAAACGGAGAAAGAGGGGGAGCACAGAAATAGGGGGAGATGAGGGGTGTATATGTGTGGGTGTGTGTGTGTTTGTGACGAAACGCGTAGGTCTGGTGACATCATCGCGTATGTGTTCGTGTTACTGGGAGTTCCTGGCGTCCTTGCACTCTGGCTGGTGGCATTTTCAAGAGCCAGTAACTGCTGCATGAGGGAGCGAAGGGCGTGAAGGCAATTAAAGCCTTTTCAACTTGCTGCAAACTCGGTATAGGAGTTCGTGGTGGCTTTGGGCTCTCTACAACTACTCTGCCTATGGGGACTCCACCTACCATCGCAGATGACCACAATTAGAGATTTCTCTCCCACGAATGGTTCTGTTTAAAATCCTGTAAGTGCACATTCTTATGGGTTGCTGTTTTTTAAATAAATGTACCAAATTTTTATTCAGTTACGTGGGATGGAGCTTGCGCTTTTGTTTGTTTTTTGTCGATATATGTGTGTGTGTATATATACAGCTCATCCCCGTTATAGCGCGATCCGCTATAACGCGGATCGCTTATAACGCTGTTTCAGCATTGACCCCGAATTAAAAAAAAATATATTATTATTTTGCACACTGCACACTGCACACACTCACAGCACCAGCACACACAGCACACTCTCACAGCACACTCTCACAGCACACTCTCACAGCACACTGCACACATCGCACACACTCACTGCACACACTGCAAACACAGGACACTGCACACACAGGACACTGCACACACAGGACACCACACCACACTCACACCACACCCCCCCTCTCACTCCCCCTCCCTATATTTGGTATCGGCTGCTGAGTTCGGAGCAGAGCTGGCATCGGGAGGAGGGGGGTGTCGGAGCGGAGCGGAGCTGGCTGGTGGGGTTGCTTGGAGCGGGTCTGGCGCGGGGGTCGGAGCGGAGCTGCCGGGTCGGAGTGGGGCTGGCTGGGGGGGTTGCTTGGAGCGGGGCAGACTGGGGGGGTTGCTTGGAGCGGGGCTTGCAGGGGGGGTTGATCGGAGCGTGGCTGGTGGGGGGGATCGGTGTGGACTACTGGGGGAAGTGAGGCTGCTAGGGGAAGTTATGGTGGCTGCTGGGGGACATGTAGGGCTTCCGGCCACCTCTTCCCTCCCTCCTCTTGATCAGGCGCGTGGCGGGCATTTTAAAAAAAAATTAACGCGACCCCGGTAATAGCACGGTCGGATCGGGTGGCCCCCGAGGACCGTGCTATAACGGAGTTGGGTTGTATATATATATATATATATATATATATATATGTATATATATATATATATATATATATATATATATATATATATATATATATATATAAACACAAAAAGAAAGCGCCCAATCCTAGTGCAATATATCCAAAAAAATACACATTTATTATCCCTAAAAATCCAACAAAATGCTAACTCCCAAACAACAAAGTAAAAACAGCGTTTTATGAGGTATACTCATGCACCAGACGAGGATTCAGCTACTCAGCTCACTCGGTATCTTCACCGCATGGGGTCGCAGTGCTCCTCTGGGTCTCCGTCCAGCAGGATCTCAGGAAGCGACACTGTTGTTCAAATTGTCCTCCGGAAACAAAACTAGCGTGCATCTAGTTCCGGGCAGAACTGTGTACTGCGTGTGAGCTGGAAATTGCTGCCTATGGCGTCTTACAAGTCCAGGATGCAAAGGTGAGTGCCCACATTAACAACGCAACATACACCTTACGCGTTTCTTCACATTATGTGATTTCATCAGGGGATGGATCTTAGATGTAATATCATTAGTATATATAAATAAAGCAATCCAGTTAATTGGCTCAATTAATAACAGTTGGAGATAGCTTGTATTACATTAACACTTCGTAGTCAACAAAAGTCTTGTGCTGATCAAATATGCAACAATGTTATATAACAGCAAAAATGAGCACTTATCTAATGTAGGCATAGCAAGTTAGTAAAACATATCATTATGTAACCAAACAGTAAATAAATGTGGAAAATGTATAACAATAACTCCATTTAAAAAAAAATATATATATATATATATATGTGTGTATGTATGTATGTATATATATGTGTGTGCACATATATGTGTACAGATAACATTCCAATAGACACTGTTTATAGTATAGCTTTTGCTTGCTTCATTCATTGTAATATCGCCGGAAGAAGAGATCAGTGTATCTCGAAAGCTCGCACAAATAAAAGCATTTCATTAGCCACAGAACGGTATCATCTATTTATTTTTTGATTATTGAAGCTTGGCTAACACGGTACTGATACCTCTACATGTATACACACACACACACATATATATATATATATATATATATATATAGCAACTGTAAATATTCCTGTATATTCATTTGCATGTCTTAGACAGGTCTGCAACCCTGTCTTTCACCATTATCACCCAGCAAACAGCACTTCCACTGCAGCAAGGGATTCTGGGAAATGACATGCAAATGAGCACACAGTGCCACTTTTTATCTCATGCTCACATTACATGAGCAACCCTTAGTCAATGCATGCTGCTATAAACGCAGCTTTTAAGCAAGGACTTGGGAGATGCAAAGTCAGTTAACCCACTCACAGACATGTTTCAACCTTGATGGGTCTCATCAGTGTGAGGTTGGCTTACTGACATTTGCTCAAATGAGATAAGAGTAGGTAATCACCCCCACTATTAAGGTTATGGTGGGTAATGTGAGCATGAGATAAAAAGTGGCACTGTGTGCTCATTTGCATGAATGTACAGGAATATTTACAGTTGCTTTATGCTTTACTGTGGAGGGTTTTAGTCACTTTTTTTACCCACCATAACCTTAATAGTCGTATGTGTGTGTGTGTGTGTGTGTGTGTGTGTGTGTGTGTGTGTGTGTGTGTGTGTGTGTGTGTGTGTGTGTGTGTGTGTGTGTGTATGTGTATGTGTATATGTATATATATATATATATATATATATATATATATATATATATATAGTGTTCGACAATCCTATACATCTACACGCCCGGGGCGAGTGGATTTAACCTCCGGGCGAACACTTATTGGCCCAAGCAGCACACTTGTTTGTTTTTTTAAATTTTCCCTGCTCGCGCTGAAATTTTCCCTGCTCGCGCTGAAAAAAAAAACTCCCCCTGTCTGACTGCTGATTGGCGCGCTCACCCAGGCTTTGTGGGCGCGTGGCCAGGCTCTATATGAGCCCACCCCCAACGAGCAGCCATTCTTTTTCCAGATCGTTGGACACGGTAAGTATTCTCTGCCTCCGTCCTGCTGCCTCTCCATGCCCCCTGCACTCACACCCGTGGCCCCTCTGCCTCCATCCTGCTGCCTCTCCATGCCCCCTGCACTCACACCCGTGGCCCCTCTGCCTCTGTCCTGCTGCCTCTCCATGCCCCCTGCACTCACACCCGTGGCCCCTCTGCCTCCGCCCTGCTGCCTCTCCATGCCCACTGCACTCACACCCGTGGCCCCTCTGCCTCGGTCCTGCTGCCTCCATGCCCCCGTGCTCTCACACCGTGGCCCCTCTGCCTCCATCCTGCTGCCTCTCCATGCCCCCTGCACTCACACCCGTGGCCCCTCTGCCTCCGACCTGCTGCCTCTCCATGCCCCCCGAACTCACACCCGCGGCCCCCTCTGATTCCCGAACACACACCCGCAGCCCCTTCTGCCTCCCGAACTCAAACCCACGGCCCCCTCTGCATCTCGAACTCACACCCGTGGCCCCCTCTGCCTCTTGAACTCACACCCGCGGCCCCCTCTGCCTCCCGAACTCACACCCGTGGCCCCCTCTGCCTCCCGAACTCACACCCGCGGACCCCTAGGATTCCCGAACACACACCCGCGGCCCCCTCTGCCTCCCGAACTCACACCCGTGGCCCCCTCTGCCTCCCGAACTCACACCCGCGGCCCTCTCTGCCTCCCGAACTCACACCCGCGGCCCCCTCTGCCTCCCGAACTCACACCCACGGCCCCCTCTGATTCCCGAACTCACACCCGCGGCCCCCTCTGCCTCTTGAACTCACACCCGCGGCCCCCTCTGCCTCCCGAACTCACACCCGTGGCCCCCTCTGCCTCCCGAACTCACACCCGCGGACCCCTAGGATTCCCGAACACACACCCGCGGCCCCCTCTGCCTCCCGAACTCACACCCGTGGCCCCCTCTGCCTCCCGAACTCACACCCGCGGCCCTCTCTGCCTCCCGAACTCACACCCGCGGCCCCCTCTGCCTCCCGAACTCACACCCACGGCCCCCTCTGCCTCCCGAACTCACACCCGCGGCCCCCTCTGCCTCCAGCCGCTCTGGTGCTACCCTGTCCCCTCAGGCCCCCGCTTCCCGTGTCAGACCGCGTGGCGGGAGATGGAAGCGGGGATGTCCCCCAAGGAGATGGGAGTGGGGGGGGGAGCGTGGTGGTGCTGGTCGCGGCCTTCCCCCCCCTCCTGTGTGTGTGTAGAGAGAGAAAGTGTGTGTGTATATATATGGGAGAGTGTGTGTGTGTGTATATATGGGAGTGTGTGTGTATATATGGGTTAGTGTGTGTGTGTGTGTGTGTGTGTATATATGGGAGAGTGTGTGTGTATATATATGGGAGTGTGTGTGTGTGTGTGTGTGTGTGTGTGTGTGTGTGTGTGTGTGTGTGTGTGTGTGTGTGTGTGTGTGTGTGTGTGTGTGTGTGTGTGTGTGTGTGTATGTGTGTGTGTGTGTGTGTGTGTGTGTGTGTGTCACCAAAGGTCACCCCCCCAGTCAGTCAGTCACCCCTGCCCCAGTCAGTCAGTCACCCACCCAGTCACCCACCCAGTCAGTCACCCACCCAGTCAGTCACCCACCCAGTCACCCACCCAGTCAGTCAGTCAGCCACCCACCCAGTCAGTCACCCACCCAGTCAGTCAGTCACCCACCCAGTCACCCACCCAGTCAGTCACCCACCCAGTCACCCACCCAGTCAGTCAGTCACCCACCCAGTCAGTCAGTCAGTCACCCACCCAGTCAGTCAGTTACCCAGTCAGTCAGTCACCCAGTCAGTCACCCACCCAGTCAGTCAGTCAGTCACCCACCCAGTCAGTCAGTCACCCAGTCAGTCAGTCACCCACCCAGTCAGTCAGTCACCCACCCACCCACCCAGTCAGTCAGTCACCCACCAAGTCAGTCAGTCAGTCAGTCAGTCACCCAGTCAGTCAGTCACCCACCCACCCAGTCAGTCAGTCAGTCATCCAGTCAGTCAGTCAGTCAGTCACCCAGTCAGTCAGTCAGTCACCCAGTCAGTCAGTCACCCAGTCAGTCAGTCAGTCAGTCACCCAGTCAGTCACCCAGTCACCCAGTCACCTAGTCACCCAGTCAGTCAGTCACCCAGTCACCCACCCAGTCAGTCAGTCACCCACCCAGTCACCCAGTCAGTCAGTCACCCACCCTCTCTCCCCTCTCTCCCCTCTCTCTCTGTCTCTCTCCCCTCTCTCTCTGTCTCTCTCTCTGTCTCTCTCTCTGTCTGTCTGTCTCTCTCTCTTTCTCTATCTCTCTCTCTCCCACACTCTGGGGGCGGGACTAGGTGGCGAGTAGATTTTTTGGGTGGGCGAGTAGATTTGTGGGTGATTTGTCGAACACTGTATATATATATATATATATATATATATATATATATATATTGTGTGTATATCTCATTTACACCTATGTGGCAAGCAATTAAAGACCAACCGGTAGTATGTACAAGCAGTAGCACACCACCCTAATTATTTTAGCATGATAAGACAGCTAAACATATAAATAAAAAAACTTTAAAAAAAAAAAAAAAAGTCTCCGGGATATCATTCAGCAGAAGGTGGCAACCCTCAATGAGACCGTTAATATAGTATTTTGCTCGAACAGTTGTATTAATTATGTGACAGAAGTATAAAAACTGTCAATTTACAATTACAATTTAAAATGAGATTCATACTTTAATCAGGGTTCATGTCATCAGCATATAGCTAGGAAAGGGCTGATGTTGGAATGCATCCTAAGCCAGTCACAAATCACTTACATTAGTGTTTGATCTTGGTATTAAGATTAAGGGGCCTATGCAGAGAGCAGCGCTATTTCGAAATTCGCCATTTTTTGGAGAAAATCGCGCAGAAAGCAGCAGAAAATGGCGAGTTCCGAAAAACGCGCCAATTTTTCTTTTCTATTTGTAAAACTCGCCTCGCGGCTGGCGAGAACCTCAATCTCGCCAGTTTTAAAAATATCCGTATGCAGAGAGGCGCGAACGGCATCTAGCGGCTGTTCGCGCCAATAAAATGGCGCGATTGTCTCCTTTTTGCCTCGCCAGAAAAAACTGGCAAGAAGCTGCCGCTCGCGGCCATTGCAAAGGGAAAAAAAAGGCGCGAATTTGTTTTTACACGTTTCTGAAGCGCGCATCTCGCCAATTTAAACTCGCCACACGCATCCATGTTAAACATAGCAGAATTCGCACTTTTCTGCATATGGAGAATAAAACTCTCCAAAAAAGCTACTTTTTAATAAATTCGCCAATTTTAAAATTCGCTGCTCTCTGCATAGGCCCCATAGTACGAAAAACATTTTATGAACATTTCTCAGTTCAATAGGACACAGAACAATATATCTTATATATGTATAGCCATGTCTGTGTTTGGCTACTAATCTACCCTTCCTAACACTTAAGCCCTGGTATCAGTGTTGGCAGTGTTAGGCCCAATCCGGGTGTTTCCCTGCAGTAAACAGCTTCCTTGAGTGACACGGGGAAAGGGGGGAGCTAAGGCCGGTGAGAGGGTGAAGTTAGGGCTCTGATTACCTTCCATACCCTCCCTTGGGGGAGTGGGAAAGATACCCCTCATCCCGCCAGGGGGTGAGGGAAGAGTAGAGGACCGGCACTGGAGGCCTCAAGCTCAAGGGTTGAGTCCAGCGACCATCCGGAGGAAGGACAGAGAGTTGTACCAGTTATATGCTGATACCTGTTGGTGTGAGAATAAAGTTTCAGTTCTTTTATATACTCATGCCTGAGAATACAATCTATCAGGGGGAATATCAGAGGGTTCTCCTGCAGGGATTGTCTCCGGCACTCCTGGAGCCTGCAAGAGATGGAAGCGCTGAACCACAGAGAGAAGGACTAACCATCACCCGAAAAGCCTTTCCTGTCTTCCCCATACCACCGGCGGAAAGCTCAGCATCATGTGAACCAGCAGGTAAACAGCATTACACACCCTGTAATGGGCAGATCTCCCAGAGGGTGGGGGAAAACCTGTTACATATGCATATAGTAATTTAAAAAACGTATACAGCATAAAAATGTCACCATACTATCTATGTTAAAATGCATTCAGTTGTCCAACATGTTCAACAGTATCACTATTCTAAAATACACTGCGAGACAATTGTCACAATAGAGCAGGTGTGCGCAACATTTTCTCCCTGCGCCCTCCTGCCTGCTCTCCTCCCCTGCTCGCGCCTCTCTGCTCAGCTCCGGCGTCAAATTATGCTGTGGGGGTCATGTGACCCCACAGCACCATGGCATCGTGACATCACGTGACCACGCGGCGTCATTTAATGCCGGGTTACCATGGTGATGCATTGCCGAAGACCAGGTAGGGGAAGTTAGAGGCCTTGCACAGTGACCCAGCATTTAATTTAAATGCCTTGGGCGAGAGCATGGGACTTCTGTAACCACCACGCCCCCCTGGAAAACCTTGCGCCCCCCAGTTTGCGCACCCCAGCAAAAGAGAATTTGCCAAAAAACTGACACTTAGGCATTATTCAATAAATGTATTACGTTCCATTCTGCACACTTAGGCAAAATATCTTATCTTTATACATACTTTCCACTTACATTTTGTCACAAATATTGCGTGTGCTGAACCAGAACACATGAAGGAAGCATCTAGCTAATATTTAAAAATAAAAACAATATTAGAATTGAGTCTCCTTTAAAGTACTGTACTAACCTCAGTTTTTGACAACTTGAGGCTACGCTCAATGACATGGACTTAAGCTTAACATGACATTTTGGCTCGACCTGTCAATCTACCAATAGTTTGTGTTCAGAAAGTCTCCTACTGCCAAAGAGGGCTTTTGGAATAACTGCAGGTTGTCACATTTCGGAAAATATATCTAAGAAGACGTCACAGGATAGAATTCATACTGCACACATATTTACTCAGCAACTTGGTTGCCAAGTACGCTGCTCTTCTATAGATAACAGTCTATAATATTTCATCATTGCCTTATAATTTGTAGTTTAATAAACTTAACATTTATATCGTTTAGTTAACCATAACCTGTACATAGTTAAACCAAATATAACGGCTCAATGCAAATTGCTTTACATGTGTATTTTCATGGTAAACAACAATAGCAGTGTATCCAGATCTCATAAAATAAGAACTTTATTCTTAGTTTAGTCTTTGATTTGAGCATTAGTTATCCTAAAATAATGAATTATCACTATGTATCATGCATTTTAAGCAGAACGCACTAAGGTTAGGGTTTGTTATCAATGCTCTTTATGAAGTGAAATTTAAGGAATATTGTTAAGTTTATGCTAAAATATACATAGTTAAGGGTGGTATAATTACCCAGAATTTAATCAGAAAACCGCATACTATTTATTAAAGGACTAGTTCATTACTCAGTAGTGAGACTACTAACATGAATTATAGGCTAAAGCTGTACATTTCCGGGCATTATTGAAATGCCTGCTCTCTGACTGGTTAAAATTCCGGACATTATTCATTCAGTAATGCCCGGAATTTTTGGCAGCTTGCCAAGTTTTTATTTCTAGTCAATCAGCTTTTCCTTTGTCAGAACAGCTCTGAAAGAGGGCAGGGGATTGGTCAGGAGGCAGCATCCAGGCAGTGACTGCTCCCGTTCCCTCCACGCCACACACAGTGAGACGAGTGAGAGTGTATTTGTAGCTGTAAAGTAAGTGTCTGTCTGCAGAGTTTGTTTGTAGCTGCAGTTTCTGTCTAGTGTGTGTCAGTGTGTCAGCAGCAGCAGCATTTGTGGGTGTAGCTGCAGAGTTTGTGTGTAGCAGCAACTTGTGTTTGTGGTGCTGTTGTGTTGTATGTGTGTGTAGCAGCAAAGCAGAGTTTGGGTGTAGCTATAGAGTTTGTGTGTAGCAGCAGTGTGTGTGTGTGCATATAGAGCTGCTGTCTTGTGTGTTTGTGTGTGTGTGTGTGTGTGTGTGTGTGTGTGTGTGTGTGTGTGTGTGTGTGTGTGTGTGTGTGTGTGTGTGTGTGTGTGTGTGTGTGTGTGTGTGTGTAGAGCTGGTGTGTGTGTGTGTGTGTGTAGAGCTGTAGTATGAGAGTGTGAGAAGCTGTTGCGTGTGTATACACAGAGGGGGCGGCAGTGTGTGGATATAGATAGCTGCAGTGTAAGTGTATATAGAGGTACTTTAATGTATTTATAATTTTATTTTAATAAAAAAAATCTATATAACTATTCAAAAGTGTCTATTATTTATGTAACAAGCCTACATTTAGCCTATAAAAGTAATAATCCCCTCAGAACAGGGCAATACTGGCCAATAATGCCCAGGTTGGGTTAAGTCCCTCGGCTTCGCCTCGAGCCTTTAACTCTTCCAGCAAGGGCATTATTGGCCAGTAATGCCCTGTTCTTCGGGGATTATTACTTAATTACAACAGTCTGAGAATTGAAACACTTTCAGTGAACGTATTATTACGAGTTCCAGGGAGAACTGCAGTGTCTTGTAATTCAATTAACAAAAAAATATTGCATAAGATATGTTTACTTTTTTGTGAGCTTTCAACATGTGTGCAAAAGTTGTTAATTAAATTGAAACCATTAAAATTAGATAGACTAGCAATTGGCTTAAAAAAAAATCTCTGTCTCACGGGTGATTAGAGGCAATCAAACTTTGTCAGTGAAGTACTAAAACAAGTTCAAATAGAAGATGTAAATCATTACAAAAGGACTAGCATTCAAACTCTTACAGTCAAACGTAAAACTGTTTACGTAAAAACTATTGAAATAGTGGAAACTATTCTTAAATTCTTCATATCTTGAGTAACCTATGATATCTAATAGATTTAGGTGGCCCTGGTAATATCCTTTGAACATCCTGGCACTTTGCTAATTTTCTAAGGGAGATCTTGTTCACCGGTATGTGATCGCATTCACATCACTCGTCTTGCGGCTTCCCAAATTTTGGCTTGCACTCGTGTGCCACAGATCTCCAATCAGTAAATTGATTAAATCTATATTTTGCGCATTTTTAAAATTGTTTAGATTTTCAGGAACAGTCTCTTTAGATTTACAAAATGTTGTCAAATGAATGTAGCTCACTTTTCAAAATGCATTTTAAATCTTAACACCATATTAAACAAAGGTGTATGCCCCAATTCAGTATACTGTTCAGTATCATTTTTAGTGATGTGTGTATATATAATGTGCCAATAACCCTGTATATTGAATAGGGTAGTCATGGTCTTTGCCATCATTTTTTATGCCCCCAAATCTGTGTGCACTGTATATTATCTTAGTTCCCATGTGTGCATGTTTCTTTGTGTTTAATTCTGACCTGATTCGTAGTGCTTCCCTTTTCTATCCAATTTTCCTCCCCATGCTGCCGTGTTGTCCAAGTGACTCTTTTCCTAGAGTCCAGGTGCAGTCACTGGCAGTTTAAAAAGAGAAAAAACGTAATTCAGTGGGACAGACTTTAATGTTATAATGTATATTTTTATTTTGGCCATGTTAGTAATAATATTATTCTAACAATCAAGACTGACAATTTGATTTTGGAATTCAAAAGCAATGACACCAAAAATAACTGATACTGCAATAACTGCATACGATACACTGAAAATGCAGCAAATGAAGCCTGACTATACAGTAATATAGTGACCACAAGAAATGCATGCTAAGTAAAATATACCAAAACTGGAGATTGGCATACAGTTAGAAACCATTGCTTCAATTACCTGCTGGCTGCACTAATTTCAATCATTTCATTAAAGTAATAGAAGGCAGAGCATTTCCACTTGTATTTTTTGTGATTCGTCTTGAAGTACTATATTTATTATTGATTTAATCTTTCAACTTGGATTTACTTTATACAAATAATCCCAAAAAGAATAATGTGGCTCCACCATACCATGGCACATGTCCAGTCAACATAGGTACATTATTCCCAAAATACTTGTCTAAGTCCTGCAACAAACATTATTTTCTCAGGTGTCAAGAAAAGTATACTAAAGCACTATCCCTGCAATGCATTATATAAGGAGGAATTACTGTATGTAGTAAAACAGAAACATGTATAAAATAATGTTGTAGCATAAAAATAGCATTAAAAGTAAATGTTTATTAATCATAATAAACACTTTCAGTTGAAAATCTTTACCCAATTTGGAAAACAATGTTAAACAACCTAGACATGAAATAAGATATTCACATATTGCAAGGCTTTTGATACGGTTTCACACGAGGTTGGTGTACAAAATAAAGAAAATTGGACTCAGTAATAATATATGCACCTGGATTGAAAACTGGTTAAAGGACAGACAACAGAGGGTTGTCATAAATGGAACTTTTTCAGGTTGGGCTAAAGTCGTGAGTGGAGTACCTCAGGGATCGGTACTGGGACCCCTGCTTTTTAACTTGTTTATTAATGACCTTGAGGTTGGGATCGAGAGCAAAGTCTCCATCTTTGCTGATGATACTAAATTATGTAAGGTAATAGAATCAGAGCAGGATATAATTTCTCTTCACAAGGACTTGGAGAGACTGGAAACCTGGGCAGGTAAATGGCAGATGAGGTTTAATACAGATAAATGTAAGGTTATGCATTTGGGATGCAAGAATAAAAAGGCGAATTACAAATTAAATGGGGATAAATTGGGGGGAATCCTTGAAGGAGAAGGATTTAGGAGTGCTTGTAGACAGCAGGCTTAGCAATAGTGGCCAAAGTCATTCAGTAGCTGCAAAGGCAAACAAGATCTTATTTTGCATCAAACGGGCAATGGATGGAAGGGAAGTAAACATAATTATGCCCCTTTACAAAGCATTAGTAAGACCACACCTTGAATATGGAGTACAATTTTGGGCACCAATCCTAAGAAAAGACATTATGGAACTAGACAGTGCAGAGAAGAGTCACAAAATTAATAAAGGGGATGGACAATCTAATTTATGAGGAGAGGCTAGCTAAATTAGATTTATTTACATTAGAAAAGAGGCGTCTAAGAGGGGATATGATAACTATATACAAATATATTCAGGGACAATACAAAGAGCTTTCAAAAGAACTATTCATCCCATGGGCAGAACAAAGGACTCTGGGCCATCCCTTAAGGTTGGAGGAAAGGAGATTTCACCAGCAACAAAGGAAAGGATTATTTACAGTAAGGGCAGTTACAATGTGGAATTCATTACCCATGGAGACTGTGATGGCAGATACAATAGATTTGTTCAATAAAAGTTTGGACATCTTTTTAGAAAGGAAAGGTACACAGGGATATACCAAATAAGTATACATGGGAAGGATGTTGAGCCAGGGATTAATCCGATTGCCAATTCTTGGAGTCAGGAAGGAATTTATTTTTCCCCTTATGAGATATCATTGATGATATGACTCTGGGGTTTTTTGATTGCCTTCCTCTGGATCAATAAGTAAGTATAGATATAGGATATAGTATCTGTTGTCTAAATTTAGCATAGGTTGAACTTTATGGACGTACGTCTTTTTTCAACCTCATCTACTATGTAACTATGTAATATTAAAAAAAAAGCCTAAGTATACCAATGGAGAACAGAGTTTAAAAGTGAGGGAAACAGCCAAATGCTACTATAACGGTATGTTATGTTAAACGGAACAGATGGAGATTGCATCATCTTTGGATATTTTAAACTGAAAAAATTATTGTAGGAGATACCATAAAATGTAAAACAGAAAAAATATGTACTTGTGTATTTCCAAAGAGAGATAAGCTAACATTGCATTTTACTCCAAAATGTATAATCAACTGGTACATTTTATATTTAATGAAGAATTTTCTTATAATTGTTTTGATAACAAGACATTGTCTTTTGTTGATTATGGTACAAAATAGATGTGATTATGAAATCTGTTTAGGAGCCTGCTTTTTCCAATTTAGATTTGAGCAAAAGAGTACATTAGCTGAAGTTATTGTGCCATATGTTAAGAAACGTTAATAAAAAATGAAGGTCATGGCCCCTCTGTTGGAGGGAATGTGAACCTGCAAACATGGTAGGCATGCCCTAAACTATCCACCCTAATGGACATTTACAAACTGATTAATTGACTAATAGAAACTGATGTTTCTAGAGGCTCATGCACTACAGGCATACCCCGGTTTAAGGACACTCACTTTAAGTACACTCGCGAGTAAGTACATATCGCCCAATAGGCAAATGGCAGCTCACGCATGCGCCTGTCAGCACGTCCTGAACAGCAATATCGTCTCCCTACCTGCACCGAAGCTGTGCGCAAGCGGGGAGACTATAGAGCCTGATACAAATGCGTTATTTACATCAGTTATGCACGTATATGACGATTGCAGTACAGTACATGCATCGATAAGTGGAAAAAAGGTAGTGCTTCACTTTAAGTACATTTTCGCTTTACATACATGCTCCGGTCCCATTGCGTACGTTAATGTGGGGTATGCCTGTATATAGCAATACTAAGTAAACCCATTCCAGATCTACACTTTAGCACATTTTCTAAAAAAAAAGACTTGTCGCAAATAACAACAATTAATCCAAGTAAAAAACTACAATACAACCCTTCCTTTGTGATGATTTTATTTGAATAAATTATTTTCATACAGTTACCCTCCCTCTCCTAGTCATACATTGAAGCAGCAAATGTTATTTTCTTAATCTAATTTATCCATGTTAATTTATGTTTTTGATTTTATATAATTTTTCATATTAAACATATGTTTATTTTATATGTTCTCCGTTCTTACAAATTCTTATTCTGTTATTGTATTGCAATTTTTTTCTTACATTTTTGCCTACTAAAAAGTTTATAAAAACATGAAGGTCATGTTTGGTGGGAATAAACTCACTTTCAATGAAAATGTTGCAAGACAAAATGATACTATTTATCTCCAGCCTCCTTAAGATCACTCATTTTAGATACTTTCAGTACAGTAGCTGATATTATTGGTCCTGGAGAAGTGTAGCTTGGTTGTAGGTTGTGAGACCTTTTACAGGTCCAATATGGGATGTTAAAGTTATGTTGGTGTTTTGCATGCACAATGCACACATCTCAGACTAAAAACACGATACTTCCAAGAATGCATGCAGCTGTCATGGCCAAAGGGCTGTTGTACCTGAAAATATTTCAAAGAAGTCCGCCATCCTAAATGTATAGGAGACAGCTCTTGAATGGTGGTGGCAGTACTTGAGCTCCCTTACAATAACCAAGACAGACCTCCAATTATAATACACACACTCTGTGACCAATTCAGACACCTCTAATGATATACAACCCCGCAAAACTCCAAATGACTAATACAGAAACCCTCAATAAACCAGTACCGAACTCTGAACAACCGAGTGATAATACATAACTTTGTCAATGACTCCTCCCATTGACCGCAGACCCCAAATTCCAAATGATCTCCATAACTTCCACAATAAAGGTAAGAACCCCCACAAAGTCTAACACCCTCGTGCAAGGTCAGGCCAGAAACCTATATTTAGGGCAGCTGGGGAAAAACTGCTCAGTCAGAGAGGCTACACATGTAGAAGGATTGTGTTGGTGTACAACTTCCCAAAGTCCTGCCCCATAGTGCTTTGAATAGAGTGATGATGGTCCCACATGCCAAAGCATACATTTTAGGTGCCATGGCGACCTGGTGCCTTGAATTTGATAAGAACTGGGTCCAGATAAATAAGTACATGTCCTGTCTAATACTGAAAGGGTGCAAATGCAAATCCAGGAACTAATTTTGAATTTCTACTTTTGTAGAAATTATATCATTTATCAATGATGAATAGTAGTGTATTGTCATATAACCAAAGAAAGTTCTACTTCTACTTTTCCAGCTAAAGTAACATTTTCCTAAAAAGTGATTAGAGCATGTCAGGCATTTGGTGGGCTGTGTTGAATTAGTAAATTGGAACATGCGTCACAGAAGACACAACGGGTAGAATAGTTTAGACAAATATCTGAAATAATTTGTTTTTTACGGACAATATACCAAATATGCAATAAGCACTTCATGTATTAACTAGCTGTTATTATTGGGACAAGTATATTTATTTTCTAGAATGCCTAGAACTACTGAACAAAAAAACAAAAGCAAACCCCCCCCTCCCCCCACCACTTATAATAAGGCCATACCCACTCCCCCAATGTTCATGCCTTCATGTACACAGGGGCTGATAATATATTTTCTAGTGTGGGTTTATTTATATTTGTTCCCCTACTGCAGGGTTAGGCTGCGCTTATAGTGCTGGCGACAGCGATGCGACGTCCCTTCAAACCAAATGTATTGAAGCCATCGCATGTGCTTATGGTAGGAGTGACGCGACGGCATAACGGAGCGACGGATTGATAGCGATTGCTGGAAGTCACTTCAATTTGATTTTTCCAGCGACCGCAGCGTGACATCAGCGTCGCTGTCGCTGGCACTATAAGCGTAGCCTTAAATTCAGACTGATTTTTTTTATTGTTTTATAAGCTTATGCCTATTTAGCAAAGTTTTTACAGCAAGGCCTGGATTAAAGATCTGCATGGCCAGTAAACCTACTGTACTCACAGAAAGCTGTTTTGACCTTTTTGGTCTCATCAGTGCGAGGATGGTTACTGGCCTTGAATAGTGAAGCTGGTTGTGGCTATAAACCAAGAAAAGTAAATTACGGTGAGTAATATTCATGAATTGAAGTGTTACTTTTTCACTTTTTAACTAACAAACATTAATCATGGGGCACTTTTTTTTTTTTTTCAATAAAGATACTTTTCGGGTCTTTTCTCCTATCTGCCGGCTCAATGCTCACTGCTGTGTGCGCGTGAGGCTGAAGTATAGAACGTCAGGCCTGGATACAGCCAATTCTAATTGATGTGCGCACGGTAGCGCACGCACGCACTATATTACACGCCTTAGAGGGTAATTGTATCTGGTAAGCCAGTGGTATAATTTTTCCTTGTGACTGAATTGAAATCTTGATGAATTTGGTTTCACTGAGAAGAGAGTTCCAATCATAATTTACAGTAAGTTATCAAGGCTATAGCCTCAGAGCAGTCAGATCAAGGATACTAAGATCAGAGAAGGAACATAAATAAATGACAGAAGGATTTTATAATTGATGCAAAAGAAACTTTTATAGTAACAAGTAATATATATGTTTTCTAAATGTCAGAGGGTGGGATGATGGTAAAAAAACAGATTTACCCATTAAATTAGTATCCTAGCGGCCAAACCTTCAGTAATAGTAGATCATACGATACAATAGAGTTTTGAGGGTACCAAAAAATAAATCATAGTAACCGCTGTGTTTGATATGCTGTGTATGGTAAATATTGAGCATAAGACTACTCTCATTACAAATAGAGTAAATTAGCATTCTAAAAGAATCTCATTACAATTAAATGACTTGTTAACTTGCTACATTTTCCCTTTAGGCTTTTGTATTATGTATACAACTATAACACTAGTATTTTTTGTAATAATTTTAATATGAGCTTTGCACAAAATGGCATTACTAGTAGGTTAATGGAAAAATTGTATATTATGATATGACAAGAAAAAAAATGAAAAAGTAAAAGAACAATGTTGATACAGCAATTGACTTGCAAATTGTTACTAATCATATCGCATTAACATTTAGATACTTAAGGACTGATTACTGCACCTGCTCTACTGACACTTTGGAAGTGGACAGTTTGAATGTAATGCAAAAAAGAAAAAAAAGGAAAACACTGATTTCTCGCCCTCTCTCTACATAAGATCTAATTCTCTTCTTTTTGTTTATCCAATTAGGATCAATCAAATGTCAAAGAGTCTGTCCTGCGCTTCCGTGTGCAGTGCAGCGATCTGATAATATCAGACACTGGGGCATAACACGAGGGAGCTCCGTTTGGCCACAGTATCGACCGGTGCAGGGGGATAATTGTTAACTCACCTCACCTGCATCTCCGGTCTGGGACCCGCTCTCCTCGGCTGCTCCTGCGTGCCACCGTCTTGATGTAGTCAGGAAACAATGGTGGATTCGGCGCAACTGCGCATGTCTGAATCAGAGAGGCTCCTGGAGTTCTTCAACAAACTTTATTGGTAATACACACAAGGGCTAACACCGCATTCTCCCCCTCTACGCGTTTCACCCTCACAGATAGGGCTTCGTCTTGGAGTGGGGAGAAGCGGAAGCTGCCTGATTAAGTACAAAAAAAGCCCGCGAAAACGGCATAAAAGATTAAAACATTAACCCCCTCAATGCCTAAGCCTGTTGACATGTTCCCCATATCACATGATCCTACAAGTAAACTGTTAATGGAATAGTGGTTGTGGGGGAATGAACCCCGTATTGTCCGGTGCTCCAAAAAATCCACGGGTAAATCTGGGTGTGCTATGAAAGCAGTCTCTGACATATGTGAGAACAAGGATGGCCGCTACACAGGCATAAAGATCCTGTATGAGGGGAACCGGCAGCCAAAGCATACGGCAAGATAAGAGAATAAGACCTGGGTGGGGGGCTGTTGCACAGGGAATAGTTAGAGACAGGGAGAGAGGCAACCATAAGCTACCCCTCCCGTGTACTCACGATACTGTCACCTGCTGCACTGGCCCAACCCGGTGTGTTCACTGCCCGTGCCTGGCCGGTCCCCTCGGGCGTCGCGCTGGTATGTGACGTCATCCCCGAGGGCCGACAGCTATGCTGTGGATGGATGTGGCATGCGCCGCCAAATCAGCGATCCTGGGTATCCCTGGAACAAATGCAAGGGGCGGATCCAGACGCAGTCATCAGGAAAGGGAAAGTAAAGACCAGCTCCCAGCTCTG
This sequence comes from Ascaphus truei, assembly GCF_040206685.1. Lineage (NCBI taxonomy): Eukaryota > Metazoa > Chordata > Amphibia > Anura > Ascaphidae > Ascaphus > Ascaphus truei. Next base: position 264,362,111 of record NC_134483.1, read on the forward strand.
TGTAGTAGCCTGCGTGCTCCACCAAGGAATGAAGTAAAAGAATGTTCGTGGTTTGTAGGTGGTCACTGCAACAGGAACTCAGCCGCAAACGTGGATGATTAAAAACAGCTTTATTAAACTAGAATGCTGCGCATCACAGAGAACCACTCTGACGCGTATCGTTCCTGTGTGGAACTTTATCAAAGAGTAAAGGTCTCTCACACTGAAGTCAGATATATACACAGATTCTTATCCTGATTGGTCAACACATAATTGTAAACAGGCAATTGCAATCAGTGAGTTGTATAATTGGTATTGGGAGGACCCTATACAGACTGCAGTGTGTATGATTGATCAACAACATTAATAAAAATAATAAGTAGACAATACAAGGTAACATATAGATTAAAATCACAAACAGTGAATTGCAGCATCTATGATATCAAGGTACAGTATACCATATAAAATAAAAATTAATAAAGGTTTAAAGAATCAAAAAGTCATGAAATTGTAACTCTGGGGAGAATGACAAAACAATTATATAAACTGATGTATGAAATAGGCACAATGGGTGCCAACTATAAGGATAAATGCAACTATACATTGTTCATAACTCATGGAGAAATATGCAAAATTGGTGAATCCAATTGTGTACTAAACTGTAATAAATTGAAAAATGCATAAGATGCATACAGAAACACACTCTCAAAAACTCCCCATCCGGTTAACCCATAAGGAAGTGTTTCAACTCCCAGTCAACGTTGATTCCATGGGGATGGAGAGTGTTGAGAGTGTATATCCAATACATCTCTTTTTTATTAAGTGCATTTTCCCTGTTCCCACCTCTAGGGTGACATGGTATATGTTCTATGGCTTTGAAGGTGAAATAATTGAGATTTCCAGCAGAACATGTAGAAAAATGTCTGGATACCGGGTGATTCAGATCTCTCTTTCTGATCAGTCGTACATGTTCTGCAATTCTGGTTTTGAGGGGTCTAGTAGTGCGACCCACATATTTGAGACCACAAGTACATTGTAGGACATATATTACATGGGTAATATTACAATTAAGGAACGTTTGGATGTAATATTTATTACGATCTTCATTATATGAAATGTATCTTGTCTGTACTGCATATCTGCACATGGAGCAATGGCGCATTTGAAGAAACCTTTTGGTATGCTTTTAACGTTGGAAACATTAGAACCAGATTGAAACATGCTAGGAGACAAATGAAAGGCTAGTGTTTTGGCTTTGCGGTAAGAAAATTTGGGGCCACTTTTCACAATATCACGGATGTCATTATCCAGTGACAGCGTGTGCCAATGTTTGGCAATAATGTTGCAAATCTGCTGTGACTGACTATTGAATGTACTAATAAACATTGGACTATTCACATTGTTGGAAAGTATTGATTGATTTTTCTCAATTTTGGTTTTGCAATTTTTTGTTTTTTTGCGTATGAGTGTGCTTCTATCCATGGAATCAGCTCTATTAAATGCAGCGTTAATGTCCTGAGCAGAGTAACCCCTTTCTAGGAATCTGTCGGACATTTCTCTAGCCCTCAACAGAAAGACCTCATGATCAGAGCAAATTCGCTTCAACCTCAAAAATTGGGCCCCTGGGATGTTTTTGATCAAAGATCGTGGGTGACAACTTTGAGCCTTTAGAAGCGTATTTCTAGAATTTTGCTTTCTGTATATATCTGTTTGAATAGACATGTGGGGGACATAGACATATCGTTTCAGGGTTAATTTACGTGTGAATTTAAACACGTCCACCATAGTTGAAAACAAATTGAATTGAGTACTGGGTGCAAAAGATAGTCCAAGGTGCAAACTGTCCATTTTGCACCTTGGACTATCTTTTGCACCCAGTACTCAATTCAATTTGTTTTCAACTATGGTGGACGTGTTTAAATTCACACGTAAATTAACCCTGAAACGATTTTTTTCCTCTAGGAACAACAATCCCAATACAATGTTACCCATATTTGACACTAACCCTGTTGTCCCAATTCCCCTAGGTTTTGAAGACCAGTGCAGAGAGCAGGATCTCATAGACCTCTTCAATGAAAATAACACAATAGATGACCCAATAGATTTTCTCGGTAGTACCAATTCTGGGTTCAAAAAGAAATCCGTGTTCTACCCCTCATTCATGAGGGGGCAGTACATTGATATCTTCCAAAAAGGCATTGAAAGAGATCTGTCGCTCCTGGCCAAAGGCATAGGAACTAGGGGACCTCAGCGGGACAATTTAACTGTGGAACAAAGGGCAGCTTTAAAATCACTAATTGACAATGATTCTGTTCTTATTAGAAAGGCGGACAAAGGTGGCGCTACTGTGGTGCTCGACAGAGAATATTATGTAGCAGAGGCGCAGCGTCAGCTGGGTGACCCGGAAGCCTATCGTACCCTTGACGGGGATCCCACCCCCCTATTCAGCAGAGAGTTTTTGGATCTCTTGGATGAAGGTGAGATGTTACATGTTCTCTCACCCAATGAGCGAGACTTCCTCACCACTCCAGATCCCATCACACCCATCTTCCACCACTTACCCAAAATTCACAAGACACTGGTTGCACCCCCGGGTAGATCCATCATCTCTAGTATAGGCTCACTTGGTGAACACCTTTCACAATATATAGACCATTATTTACAGCCACTTGTTCACTCATTACCTTCACACATCATAGACTCCAAACATGTATTATCACTCTTAACACCCATCACTTGGCACTCACACTACATCTGGGTCACCCTAGATGTAGCTTCCCTATATAATATTATCAAGCACGAACATGGCCTTACTGCCACTGAATTCTTTTTGCACAATCACTCCACCCTTTCTCCAGCACATGTAGCTTTTCTTTTAGATAGTATCAAGTTCTCACTCACGCACAATTATTTTCTGTTTGATCACCAGTTTTATCTCCAAACACGTGGGACAGCCATGGGGACGTCATTTGCCCCCTCCTACGCCAACCTATTCATGGGTTGGTGGGAGATGTCCCACGTGTTTGGAGATTCCAATCCATTCAGACATCATGTGGCATTTTACAAGCGCTACATTGATGATCTGATTTTGATCTGGAGTGGTGGGGAGGCAGAGCTTTTGAAGTTTTTTGAATACCTGGCTAACAATACACTCAATCTGAGATTTACTCACACATACTACAAACACCAAATACAATTTTTGGATTTGAATTTGTATTTTGATTTAGAGAATAAAATCCAATCAGATATTTTCAGGAAAGAAAATGCCAGGAATTCATTGCTTCACGCAAAAAGCTGTCACGCTCGCCCTCTGGTTAGAGGTATTCCGAAGGGGCAGTTTCTGCAGTTACGCAGGAACTGCTCCACGTTGGAGTCCTTTGTCCACAGGGCGAACGAGATGAGGGAGAGATTCCTGTCAAGGGGATATGACATCAAAGATCTAGATCTGGCATATCAGAATGCGTTAGATACAGACAGGGAACGGCTCATAAATATGAATGTTAGCCGGAAAAAACAGGGCACTCAAGTCGAGGACACTGAAACCCCCTTTTTTGTCACGAACTATAGTGAGCAAGCCAATTGCATTAAAGCAATAATACACAAACACTGGGCCACACTATCTCTGGACCCCTTGCTGCGCAAGATGGTCTGTGTAGGCCCTAAAGTAGTGTTTCGCAAGGCAGCTACACTTGGTAATTTTTTGTCACCCAGTATGCTAAAACCAACTAACCGTAACAGAACAAAACTGTCTCTATTTCCAAAACTAATTGGTTCATTCAAATGTGGACACTGTAAAATCTGTCCGAATATGCTTAAGACAAAACACTTTTCAAACCATGATGAAACACGTAGATTCCCTATCAGAACCTTTATATCATGTCAGACTAATTTTGTGATTTACTTACTAAAATGCGGATGTAATAAACAATATGTAGGGCTAACAAGTAGAGCTCTAAAAATCCGCATCATGGAACACCTTAGACTTATTAAGAATCACGACATGACACCTCCGGTACCAATGCATTTCAATATGTGTCCGTTGGGTTCTGTGGAGAATTTTCAATGTTGTGCCATTGAACATATTGCATTACCCCCTCGGGGAGGTGATAGAATTAAGATCTTGCATCAGAGAGAGGCCCATTGGATATACACATTAAACTCTCTACAGCCGAGAGACTTCCGGTGACGTCGACTGGAATGGAGTAGCAGCCTGGGAGCTCCGCAGACTCTCACGATTAAACTTTGAAATAATCACCCTTCCACCTGAAATTTCGGTCCAAACTGAACACCCACAAACGGGGGAAGTAACGGTGGGATGTCTAGACAGTCAAAGAAGCCGGCGGCACAGGTTGTGACGAAGTACTTCTCCCCGCAGCAGAAGAGCCCTGAACAGCAGCCTACTACGCAAGATGGCGGAGGCGCACGTGATAAAGAAGCGGCTCAGAGTAAGACAACTAGAGCCAAAGAGACCGCTACACAGGAGCAGCCTCTAACCAGGGCTTACATGGAGGAGCTGATGGCGGCTCAACACACAAGACTCCATACATCCCTCCAAACGGAGATAAAAGCGGCGGTTCACGACCTCACACAGCAAATTAATGGCCTAGCGGATAAAACCGCCACGCTCGAAGGCGAAATGGAGGAGACCCACTCACGCCAGACAAAGGTGGAAAACGAGGTCTTCAGGCTCCGAGAGGAGATCGCCCTGCTTAAAGACGGATTGGAGGACCAGGAGAACAGGGATAGGAGGCAAAACCTCCGAATACGCAATATCCCTGAGACAATTCTCCCTGGCCTCCTCCGCCAATACCTCCGGGACCTGTTTAAATTCGTGAGTGACTCACTTCAAGATGGGGACTTAGAAATAGATCGGGCCCATAGGGCCTTAGGCCCCAGATCTGAAGACCCCGGAAGAAGGCGGGATGTTATAGTAGGGCTGCATAGCTATTCTGCAAAAGACAACATACTCCAAGCATGCAGGGAGAAAGAATCCCTTACCTACCTCAATGAAAAGCTTCAAGTTTTCAGTGATCTCTCCAGCAAAACGGTGTTGCGGAGAAAGGAGATGAAGCCCCTAACGAACCTCCTGAGGGATAACGAGATAAGGTATCGTTGGGGGTTTCCCTTTAAACTCACAGCCAGCAACAAAGGCAAGTACCTCACAATAAGACATCCCGAGGATATGGCCCAGTTCACGCGGGCCTTGGGTCTGACCCCGCCAACGGCGTGGACACAAGACTACCACCAAGCCTCAGCCCAGGGTGAGGAGGAAGATAACAACGCTGAACCGGGAAGAAGGGAGGTCTCAACACATCGCAAGACGCCCAGACGCTGAGGGGACCGATCGTGAAGAAGATCTCGACCCGACGCTGCCCGCTTCCCTATGATACTCCTCAACGCCAGCAACGTGGGTCTTCCCACTACACTATTGAGAGCACAGCCTAACAGCAAGGGAAACCAGAGGTCCACGATCCGGCACCCCCTCCCCCCCCCGTTGAAGTTCGTGGAAAACCAACCACAAAGTTTTAATCCTGGTTAAGTTATTTCCTCGTCAACATCCCCAACCTGCGGAGGCAGTGCACCCGGTTCGGATGCAGCACAGCCGGGAGGCCAGCATGGCCCCGAAGGCTTAAGTCTGGGGGGTGGGGGGGGGGGTGATGGGACCCACCACATCGTGATGGAAATTTCCGAACAGTAAGTACTGCACCTCCGGGTCCTGCTGCCCCCCCCCCCCCCCGGGCCAGCATTCCATCCGAACTTAACAGAACTTCCGGTCCCCCATCCCCCCCCACCCCACCCCACCGCCCCACACTCCTCCTCCCCCCCCTCCTATTTTCCCCCCCTCACACCCCCCCCCCCATCCCCCCAAGATAGCGCAAAGAAAATTATATACTCAGAAGTCATCAGCCATCCCTCTGGCCTGAACTGAAGGTTGGCCGGGAGAATATACTCCCAGGAGCACATGTATGTGCTATCTGTCAGAATTGATTATGTGGGGTGGTCCGGGTGGGAGAGCGGGCCCCCGAATGTTAACAACGTAAATGTAATACTTGATGCAAATATACATACAATGAGATGGAAATATGTGTCCCAATTGAGAGATGTGGGAGAGTACATCCGCCGCCCGCCCCCCCCCCCCCCCCCCCAAGGTAATGCAGAGCAAGCTATGTGCTTAGGGGTCAGCAATCACATCCCCGGCTTGAACCGTACGGTGACCGGGAGAATGTACTCGCAAGCGCGCGTGTATGTAATCTCTGCCAAATATGTCTAAGTGGAATGGTTTATGCAAAGGATCAGCCTCTCGAATGTTAGCAACCTAAATATAGTTCCCTACGCATACACACGCATTGTCTGATACAAATATATGGTCCAAAGAGGAAATGTAGGGGAATATACCCCCCCCCCCTTCTCCCTTTCCCCAACCCCTCCCCCACCCCCCCCAAGGTCATGCAAAGCAAACTAGACACTCAGGAGTCAGCATTCATATCCCTGGTTTGAATTGCATGTTAACTTGGGAATGTTACCTCAAACAAGAATCCAAGCCCTATTAAACAGGTCCCCGAATGCTAACAACGAAAATATATCTCACTAAGCATGTATAAATATTATGTGTGATAATAATACCTGTCTCAAAAGGAAAACAGGGAGCAACATACCCCCCTTCCCCCTTACCCTCCCCACCCCCCCCTCTCATCGCCACCCCCCCTCCCATCGTCACCCCCCCCCCACCCCCCCCCTCCAAGGATATACAGAGCAAGCTAGGTACTTTGAGATCAGCAACCAAATCCCTGGCTTGAACCGTATGGTGACCGGGAGAATGTATTCTTCAGCGCGTGTATATGTACTGCTCGCCAAGCATGTCTAAGTGGAATGGCTTGTGTAAAGAAACAGCTTCTCGAATGTTAGCAACCTAAATATGGTTCCCTATGCATGCACAAGCATTGTCGGATACAAATATATGACTCAAATGAAAAATGTAGGGGAACATACCCCCTCCCCCTCTCTCCTCCCCCCCCCCCACTCCCCCCCCTTCCCGCTCCCCACCCCCCCCCCCTTTTTCCCTCTCCCTCCCCCCCAACCCTTCCCCCTCCCTCTCCCCCAATCCTCCCCCCCCCCCCCAAAGTTATGTAAAGCAAACTAGACACTCAGGAATCAGCATTCATATCTTTGGCTTGAAATGTATGTAGCTTGGGGGAATGTAGCCTCAAACGAGAATCTATGTCCTAAATGCTATGTATAGTTGTTTGAAAAGATCAGTGTAAAGGAACAGGTCCCTGAATGTTAGCAACGAAAATATATCTGTTCAAGCATGTATAAACATTAAGTGATAATAATATCTGCTTCAAAAGGAAAAGTAGAGCAACATACTACCCCCCCCCGTCCCTCCCCCCCTCCCCTCCCCCCTCCCCTCCCCCCTCCCCATCCCTCCCCCCCACCCCCCCCCTCCCATCCCCCCCCACCATCCTCCCTCCCCCCCCCCTCTTCCTCCCCCCTCCCCTCCCATCACCACCCCCATCACCCCCCCCCCATCACCCCCCCCCATTATCATTCCCCCCCCCCTCCACTCCCCATCATCACCCCCCCCCCCCTACTATCATTCCCCCCCCCCCTCCACTCCCCATCATCACCCCCCTCCCCTATCACCACCCCCCTCCTCCCCTCCCCCCTCCCCCCCGCCCCCGCCCCCCCCCCCCCCGCTCCGCCAACTCCGCTCCCCCAGCCAACTCTTCCTGACGAGAACCCAATAGGATAGGGTAAGATGTTTATAGTTTCAGAGAGTCTGCGTCCCGGACTTACCTGCTCCCTCGGTACAGGGGTCAGCGGATTTCTCCCATCGGGCCTTCAGCCCACATGTTGGTTACAAAAACCAACAGTAAATTAAGAGGACCACTCCAGGCCCTCTTTCCACCCTATCTCTCCCTGGTGATTCTGTCACACCAGGTCTTCCCCCCAACCCCTCCCCCCTCCCCATCCCCCTCTAGCGCCCCTTATGTGTCTCACCAGTCCCTCCCCCGCACGAGGCCTAGCAAACCGCCTTATGCACGACAGACCAGGCCTAAGAGTTCAGAGATCCAAAAAATCCTCTTGACATGGGAATCCCAAGAGCTTTGGAGCCCAAGGCCCCGAAGAAAACCAAAAAAACAATAATGTCGGCCATTAAATTGATCTCAATAAACGCCAAGGGGCTTAACTCCCCGAAGAAAAGGAAACTAGTTCTGAAAGACCTGAAAAAATCCAAAGGAGACATCATCCTTATTCAGGAGACCCATTTCAATTCCCTAACTCCACCCAAAACTTTTAAAAGCATATTCCCACAGGCATACTTTGCCTCGTCCCCAAGTAAGAAACGAGGAGTAGCCATCCTTATGAGAGCAGGGACACCATTTGCTCTCACAAAGACCCATTCTGACCCGGATGGCCGATTTCTAATAGTCCAGGGCACGCTAGCTGGCACACCAATCACATTGGGGAACATCTATGCCCCCAATGAGAATCAAGTCCCTTTCCTCAGAAAACTCCTTGAGTCCCTGGAGCAACAATCCTTGGGGTCTCTTATTATAGGTGGGGACTTCAATATGGTAGCTTCCCACACGCAGGATAAATCAACCCCCCCTAGCAACGCCCAACCGCCCCCCAAGCTAGGTATATAACACAATCACAAAAGAAAGCTAAAGAATTTAGGGACACTATGGAGGAATTCTCGTTGGTTGATATCTGGAGGGCCCAGCACCAGGGTCAAAGGGATTATACCTTCTTCTCATCCCCTCATCAGTCCTACTCGAGGATTGACTATTTCCTAGGTACAAGAAATGTTTTCCAGGCCTCCGCCCAGTCAAGTATAGGATCAATCACCTGGTCGGACCACGCACCCATAGATCTAACTCTAACTCTCCCCTTCGTCAAAAACACACAATATAAATGGAAGCTAAACGATTCCATGCTCAATTGCCCAGATACAGAGGCAACTATACGTGAGAAATTATCACTATACTTCCAGCAAAATATAGGATCTGTCTCCACCCCAGCCATGCTATGGGAGGCTCACAAAGCCACAATAAGGGGAGACCTAATTTCAATAGCCTCATACAAGAAAAAAACCAAACTTAAACTCCAAAAAGACCTGACAGAAAAAATCACACAACTGGAAAAACAGCATAAAGCCACAATATCAAAAAAAGTACTTAAAAACTTAAACCTAGCTAGAGCGGCCCTCAAGCAGTCCCAATTAGAAGATGTCGAAAAGGCCCTCAGATGGACTAGACAGAAGTACTTCGACAAAGGCAACAAAGCAAGTAGATTGCTAGCCTCCAAACTGAGAGGAGCCAGGGTTAAATCCCAGATAACTCGTATTAAGAAAAAAAAAGGACAGGTCACATTCGCTGAAAAAGAAATAGCGCAGGAATTTGCGGATTATTACTCCGAATTGTATAACCTCCACCCCCCAGGCCGAGACCCAGTGAGCCTTGAAACAATTACTAGCTACTTGGAGCAGTGCTCCCTCCCAACACTAACACCGGAGGAGTTAGAGACACTCAACGAAGAGATAACGCAAGAGGAGCTTAGTCTAGCTATAAGCACACTCAAGCCATCCAAGGCCCCAGGACCAGATGGGTTCTCCAACTCTTATTACAAACTGTTTAGGTCTACCCTGTCACCTCACCTCCTCAATATGTTTAACTCTTATCTGCAAGGTGAACCAATCCCAGCCACTATCACAGCGGCAAATCTTGCCATAATACACAAGGAGGGCAGAGACCCACTCCTCTGTGGAAATTACAGACCTATTTCACTATTAAACACAGACCTCAAAATCTACAGCAAGATCTTAGCAAACAGGTTAAACCCTATTCTCCCTAGACTTATAAATAAAGATCAAGTGGGTTTTGTATCAGGAAGACAGGCCTCCGACAATATCCGCAAAATAATTGATATAATCGACCACGTGCATCTCACAGGTTCAAAAGCAATGATTCTAAGTCTGGATGCCGAAAAGGCATTCGACAGAATCAAGTGGACTTTCCTAGATCAGACTATGAGGAGGTTCGGTTTTAGTGGCCCATATCTAGAGGGAGTGAGAGCCCTCTATCATAACCCCACAGCCCACATAAAATTGCCAGGGGGCCCCTCGAATCCAATTCAAATTAGGAACGGGACCAGACAGGGATGCCCACTCTCCCCGCTATTATTTGCCCTTACTATAGAGCCCCTCGCAGCCACAATCAGGAGCGAACAAAGCATAAGAGGCGTACCAATTGCGGATAGGGAGAACAAAATCTCTCTATTTGCGGATGACGTGATCCTGACGCTCACGGACCCCCATAACTCCCTTCCTAACCTCCAAAGAGTCCTAACTGAATTTGGTGTAGTATCCGACTATAAAGTCAATATGGACAAGTCGGAGGCTCTAAATATATCCCTACCCGACCAAACCTGGAAGCTTATCCAAGCTAATTATAAATATAAATGGAGTACTAGTTGCATAAAATATTTAGGAGTCAAAATCTCCAACTCCTACGACAAGCTTTATCAAAATAACTATCCCCCTTTATTTGACCAAATCAGGAAAGATCTAGAAGCCTGGAAAAAGCACCAAATGTCATGGTTTGGAAGGATAGTGTCCATAAAAATGAATATCCTGCCCAGGCTACTATACCACTTCCAAACCCTCCCAATCTTAATTCCGCAAGCAGTATTAAAAAGTCTCCAATCCCAAATCCTCCAATTTATATGGAATGACAAAAAACCCAGAGTCCCAAGATCGGTCTTGCTTGCGTCAAAGGGGAGAGGAGGATTGGGGGTTCCTGATATAGTCAAGTATTACCAAGCGGCACAACTGAAGCAGGCTGTGATGTGGAACTGTGACCCGGATTTAGCTGCCTGGCTGGAAATAGAGGCCCACTACGCGCATCGCAGCCCCCTTCAGTCAGCAATGTGGACCCCTGGCAGCAACAGGTCAGGCTCCCAAAAATTCGATCTAGGAGCAATGAGATGCACGTGGAGTATATGGCTGAAAAGCAAAGGGAAGTATGGTCTGATAGCATCCCCTTCCCGGCTCATCCCACTCTTCGGGAACCCAAACTTCCCACCAGGGTGCTCCCCAAGACAATTCGACCAATTTCAAGGTCATAACATTAAGCTGGTTGCTGATCTGCTGAAGAAAGAGGAAATCTTGACTTATCAAGAGCTTAAAAACAAATATCAATTCCATGACCTACACTTATTCAAGTTTCTGCAGGTCCGCCACTTCCTACAAGCACTATCACCAGCAGCAAAATTCCCCCCACTCACCAAATTTGAATCTATATGCATCAAAAACAGGTACCAGAGAGGCCTGATATCTGAGATCTACAAGTGCCTGGAGCTAGGATCTCAGGATCCTATGCACCGGTATATGCAAAAATGGTCAGAAGACCTACAGATGGATATAGATCAGGAAGACTGGGCGGAGATCTGGGAACAAGCCAAAAAAACATCAATATGCACGATAACAAAAGAGAATATCTATAAAATTATGTATCAGTGGTACCTGACTCCAGTCAGACTGAGCCAAATCTACCCCGGCACATTAGACCTCTGCTGGCGGGGATGTGGTCAAAAGGGGGACATGGCCCATATTTGGTGGTCATGTCCAGAGATCCAGAAGTACTGGAATATGATCCAGACACTGGTGGAGGACACAACGGGACTTATTCTCCCGACTGACCCGCTGACCCTGGTGCTGGGCAAACCTATGGAAGATACCCCCCCCCCGATGTCAAGACTCATAACGGCCATATTAACAGCAGCCAGGTGCTCAATTGCAGCTGCCTGGAAGCATATCAAACCCCCCTCAAGGACTATCGTGATCAGGAGAATCAACGAGGTTATGTTAATGGAGAAGCTCACGGCCATGCTACAGAAAAAGATACCCCAATTCCAGAATACCTGGGAGCCCTGGCTAGGGAGATAAAACTAGAGAAGAATAGACTGAGGCTGCCCCAAAGCGGGAAAATACGCCGCACTCTTGAGCCAGGGAAATAGACACGGCCTCAACCCCTCCCCCCCCCCCCTACCAGTCCTTCCACCCCCCTCCCCTGTGAGTGCTCCCTCCTCCCCTCTTACCACCCCCCCTCCCCCTCTTTCTTTTTCACCCCTATCTCCTTCTGCGGAAAATGAGAAAAAGACATTGGTCACGATGTACAACTATCTTGGGCTCAAAACAGAAATGTATGTAAAATTTGCTTGAAGAAATGACCAATAAAAGAAATTGTTACAAAAAAAAAAACTCTCTACAGCCCAACGGACTCGATATTGATTGGGATCTGCGTTGTTTTCTTTAAAATTATCAGAATCATATGTTTCTAGGGTGTGTGCATTCAGTGTATCCTATGATAGGATTGCTTTAAACTTATGCTACAATTCGGTTCATTATGCTTAGAGCCTCTGTGGATGTTTCTGAACTTGCTTTCCCACATTTACCCCCTTCCCCCCCCCACCCCCCTCCCCAACCCCCTCCACCCCCCCCCATTTACCCGCTTCCACCTACCTTCCCGAACCCCCCCTTTCCCCCCCCCCCTTTTTTTCCTTGGTTCCCCTCTTTTTTCATTACCTGGTTGGGCTTAATATACTAAGTTGAAGCAGCAAAATATATATGTTCATTACTTGATTTGTGTGCGGTTTATGGCTTTTCTGAAAGGAAACGCAATCACACATTACATAAGTATGAGGCTGCTAAGCAATATATAGCATTGAATTAAGAGATTCAACCAGGCACTAGCAGTGTTTTCAGCAGTTTTTTAATTTTCTTTATACACCCTTAATGAGTAACTTGAGCCTAATTTAATATATACTTAGATTATGAATGCTAGGACATTCAAAGAATAAATGACATGGTATTCCATTAACAGTTTACTTGTAGGATCATGTGATATGGGGAACATGTCAACAGGCTTAGGCATTGAGGGGGTTAATGTTTTAATCTTTTATGCCGTTTTCGCGGGCTTTTTTTGTACTTAATCAGGCAGCTTCCGCTTCTCCCCACTCCAAGACGAAGCCCTATCTGTGAGGGTGAAACGCGTAGAGGGGGAGAATGCAGTGTTAGCCCTTGTGTGTATTACCAATAAAGTTTGTTGAAGAACTCCAGGAGCCTCTCTGATTCAGACATGCGCAGTTGCGCCGAATCCACCATTGTTTCCCAATTAGGATCAATGCCTGCAATATTTGGACTTGACAGGGTTTAAAGCAGTTCATTTGCATAATAATAAATACATTTATAAATTATAATTTTTCACACTAACAGAAGCTGAACATTACCAGAAAAAAAATATTTACATTTCCCTGTCATCAATACCGATCTGCTTTCCACTTCCTGCATTCTTCCAAATTCTCTACCCTGATTACAGTGTAACATTTGATAAATGAAAAATTATTTAAGAGTTAATGATATCAAATTACCTATTCCTTTATTTTACTAGCTGCTATATAGCATCGTTTGAGTCTTGCTTTACAAGTATAAATGAAAATTACAGCTCTCCACACCAAAGCTAATCCTGACATCTGCTAATTAAAAGATCACATTTTGTGCAGAGTCAGCCTCACTATTCAAATGAAAACATTAAATCAGTTTAAATAATTCAAAATCAATCAACTGGAAGTAGACATTTTTAGCCCTAGGTTAACAAAATAACACAGATCAAAATTACGAGTGCTAAAGATCAAATAGCAACTTTAATATCAGTCTTTCCAACCATCCACTATTAAATTAATTTTTTATTATTATTTTGATTCAGTATGAACAGTTTAAGGAACCATTTGTATTAGACAATGTCATTTTTATAGAATTCAATTTATAAACAAATGGACCCTGTACTTAAGTTTTCTTTTTCACACTTATTTTTCAGAATCAGAATTCTATCCTTGCAGGGATCAATCACCGTGATTAACAACATTTTGATGAGCTTTCCAGGGGCGTGTTGCCGTGGGCAAGGGGGAAAAAGGGGCAATGGCCCTCTGGGCTAGTCGGAATTGAACATTTTGGGCTGGCGAAGAATCTCTGTGCAGAAACTGCCCACTAAATCCATTAGGTGGTGCTTCAGAGCTCACTTTGCAGTTCCTCCTCTCCCGGGCTGGCTCATCTCCTGTACAAAGGAACGTGTATATATGTGTAGCCATGTATTCTTTTTGGCTACTAATCTGCCCTACCTAACACGTAAGCACTGGTACCAGCACAGTGTTAGGATTAATCTGGATTTTCCACTGCAGTAAGCAGCTCCCTTGAGTGATGGGGGTGGGGGGGCAGGCTAAAGCCTGTGTTTTATAACGTCTAGTTCTCTCCCATGAGAGAGAGAGTGTTCCAAGGATTGTAAATGCAGGGCTCTGATCACATTCCATACCCTCCCCTAGGGGAGTAGGACAACTACCCCTCATCCCACCAGGGGATGAGGGAAGAGCAGAGGATAGACACTGGAGGCCTCAAGCCTCCTGGGTTGATTCCAGGGACCATCCGGAAGGAAGGAATAGAAGTGAACCAGATATATGCTGTCTTCAATGTTGTGAAGAATAAAGTGTTCCAGTTATTTTAAATACTCTGTAAAAAAGTTGAATTTAAAACTACTTAGGTCAATTCTACACATACCCTATACATCAAGGTATTTGTTCCTATCTATTAGCCATTGCTATATCTCAGGACATAGGCTCTATTTGCATCATGAGTGATACCAACCGGTACAATCAATAGCATGGCATCTTACTGTATACCGGCTCATTTGGGTCTAATTAGGAGTGCACCTTACCAAAGGATATTTCTCTCTCTCCCCTTCCCCCTTGCCCTCATTATTGTGTATTTTGTAAGCTTCCAAGTTAGTGTGTTATCCTAGGTCAGCACCCTACAGGTAGAGCAAGCAATCTCTGTCATTTTGTTGTATGGTGTGTGTAAGAAATATTTAATGTTTCTATAAAGTATTGAGAAATATCTTTATGATTTGCTGCAAGCTTTTGAACCACTACAATTTCTGCTGAGTCTGTGAGAAAGACTGAAGAAATGTTTGTCAAGAAGTCTTCCTCTTATTTTTGCTGATTTCCTGGATAGACAATCCTAAGCTACAGACATCTTTTTACACCGTTCCAGATCCACCAATTGTCTTACAAAACAAAGATGAAGGTCTATAACAAAGATGTGCTTCCAAAAGATAGAACAGGATACATGTAATCTACATGATACAGGACTGCCCTTACTGATAAACATTCAATTGGTAGGTAATACACTATTTTGTGTATGTCAGAATAAAGCATTTCATATTTTTTTTCACTTACCTGGGTTTCCGTGCTATCTTCGGTATGATTTAACCGACATGCTGCTGCTACATTTTCTCTCGTTATTTGTCCACAAAACAAACAATGCTATACTACACCTGTACTATTTACTGTGCCTATTAAAGTGAAGTTACTAGAGGAACATCTCTGTTGGAATTGTCCGTGTGTGTGTGTCTGTAGATGTATACAGTGGCAAGAAAGTTTCTGAACCACTTAGGATTTTCACATATTTCAAACCTAAAAACTGTTATTAGATCTTAATCTAAGTCCTAATAATAGATAAAGGTAACCTTCTCTAACAAATGACATAAAACATGATACTTTACAACATTTATTTATCCCCAAATGATTAAACATTCCATATTCATGTGTGAAAAAGTATGTTAGCATTTAGATTCAGTACCCCTTGAGCAGCATTAACAAAAACTAAGCGCTTCCTGTAACTGCTGGTCAGGCTCTCCCATTGGTTTTAAGGTTATTTTGTCCCATTCCTCCATACAGAACTGCTACAACTCAGCGACATTTGTGGGCTTCCTTGCATGGACAATTCGCTTCAGGTCCAGCCACAACATTTCGATGGGGTTTAGGTCTGGACTTTGACACGGCCATTCTAAAATGCGAAATTTCTTCTTCTGCAGCCATTCTTTTGTAGATCATCTTGAATTATGATCACTGTCTTGCTGCATTACACACTTTTGCTTCAGCTTCAGCTTAAAGGTGGATGGCCTGACATTCTCTTCTAGAATCTTCTGATACAATGCAGAATTCATGGTTGTGTCAATGATGGCAAGTTGTCTAGGTCTTGAGGCGGCAAAGCAGCCCCAAAGCATCACACTCCCACCACCATGCTTGATGTTTGGGATGAGGTTCTTCTGTTTAAACGCAATTTTGGAATTTGCCAAACATAACATTTCTTGTTGAGGCCAAAACATTCTACGTTTGACACGTCTGTCCAGAGAACATTGTTCCAGAAGTCTTGTGGATCAACTATGTGCTCTTTGGTGAACTTCAGACAAGCAGCAATGTTCTTTTTAGAGAAGAGTGGTTTCCTCCGGGCTACTTTCCATTAACACCATTCTTGATCAGTCTTTTTCTGATAGTTGTCATGAACACATACATTAGCCAAGGTGAAAGTGACCTTCAGATCCTTGAATGTTAGAAGTGGGCCAAATGTTTTGGCAGATTTGGAACTGCAGCAGATCCGCCGTTTCCTTCGGTCCAGGGATTTTAGCAGATCCATCTCCAAAAGGGCGATTCCCTTTTTGCGGATTTTTTCTTATTGTCAATTGTCACGGGACCAGTTACATAGTTACATAGTAGATGAGGTTGAAAAAAGACGTACGTCCATCAAGTTCAACCTATGCTAAATTTAGACAACAGGTACTTTATCCTATATCTATACTTACTTATTGGTCCAGAGAAAGGCAAACAAAAAAACCCAGAGTCATATCATCCAATGATATCTCATAAGGGGAAAAATAAATATATATTCCTTCCTGACTCCAAGAATTGGCAATCGGATTAATCCCTGGATCAACATCCTTCCCATGTATACTTATTTGGTATATCCCTGTATACCTTTCCTTTCTATATACCTTGGTATATCCCTGTATACCTTTCCAGTACTTTTAACACCTTTACCTTCCGGGATCAATTTCACTAGGCCAGACAAGGTAGTAGAATAAAATGAGGTTTATTCTGGTAAACCAGCAGGCATTCAATGTAACACAAAACAAGGGGAAAAAAACATAACTGCGGCTCTGGGGGTGGGGACACTAGCCTCAACTAGGTGCGGGGCACCTGCTTCAGGAAGGCTTAACCTGTCTGTTCCACATCCAGAAACACCACGGTTCTATCCACTGGGATAGACACCTGGCTTAACCGCTGACCAGGTCTTTGTTCGATATTAGAACTTGGCTGCGTCTCAACAACTTGTCCTCAGCTTGGTTAGGCTTCTCCGGCACCTCAATGGCCCGACACCTCACTACTCCCATCCTCCCCTTCGATCCACCATCTGTATGCAGGCATCCCGGCTAATTGAAAGACCGGGGCTGCCTCCATAGGGATGAATACACATTTTAAAACACATTTCTTTACTACAACTTGTGCTTGGGAATTTGGGTGGTAAAACTACCAAAACTACCAACTACCAAGTTTTAAAAAACAAGTTCTGAGAACTTGCTGGTGGAGCAATACAATATTTAATAAGGAATAATAACGTTTTTACAATGCATACGAGTATCCGCAAATCAGATGCTATTCACGGGTAAAATTATGGGACAAACGGTATCATTGTCTCGGAACATTTTATATACATTTTAACCCTTTTTGTTCCCCATTATCAACTTTAAACTCCCACTCGCGAAGTCCCAGTTTTGAAACTATATCACATAAGAGGTCCAAAACACACACATTGTCCCTGGCTTATAGGTGCCGGGGCACCACGGTTTTAGGGGTAGCTAGCCTGGCATCACCCTTATTATGAAGGCTAGCTAGCCCCAACATCATACCACTACACTCTACAATCAGCTGACGGATTTTTAGGAATCCGTCAACGAGTTGCTGAATCCATGGATTGGATTCTACAAATTCGTCAACGGATTGTATCCAATGGCGGTATTTGATGAATCTGCATGGATTAAAACAGACCTAATCCGCTAGTGGATTTTACACTGCTAAATTGATTTTTTTTTGGGGGGGGGGGAAGAGGGGGGAATGCGAGAAAATCTGGGAAAGGGATTGCCCATCCCTAGATGTTACTCTTTCTTCTTTATGACTTTCTGGATGATTTGCCAGTTTGTTCTTGGAGAGATTTTGGTAGGATGACCACTCCTGGGTAGAGTGTGGTCTAGACCTTTCTCCATATGTAGACTGTCTGTATGACAGTGGATTTCTGGAGCTTCAAAGCCATAGAAATGGTATTGTAACCGTTTGTAGACTGATGAGCATTAATAACTGCTTTTCTGAGGTACTCAGAGATTTCTTTGTTTCATGGCCTGATGTGTTTCCACACACTTGTATAGTTAATACGAAACTCACAAAGTTTATTATCTTTATAAAGTGTTGGGCCTCCCAAACTCATGCCTGAAGATCTACCTAATTATTTAAACACCTGATTCTAATTATCCCCTTTAATTTAGCTGATAAAACCAGGGTTTGACTTATTTTTTACATACCATAACTCAAAAGACGTTGGAATTGATTAATATAAACCCTATTGGATATTTAAGAAAATATTGGTTTTGATTCAAGAAGGTTATCATGAAAAAAACAATAGAATTTCTATCATTATTATTGCGGTTCAAAAAGTTTTTCGCCACTGTCTATTGTGTGTGTAGATGTATATACTGTATGGTGTGTGTGTGTAAGAGTGGTGCGATATGCACTTACAGCATCATTGAAATGAAATTCATATTCAAATTCAGAGAAACCTGGTGTTTTATGGTCGTTTCTTGGATGATATTGTTATTTTTTGGGACGATGAACAAGGGACCCTTACAGAATCTTAACTTCTTTCAATGATAATGATATGGGGCTTCGATTCACCTTTAATATTTCCTCCACCTATAATTTATCTGGATCTTGTATTGTCTTGGTGACAGTGGCCTTGGTATCAAGACAAACACACACTTTAAACCGAAATCAGTAAGCAATTATGTCCACGTATCTAGCAACCATAATAGGTAATGACTGGACAATATACCATCAAGTCAGTTCAATATATTGCAGAGGAACTGTTCTTCTCATGCTGATTTTTTTTGAGGCAGTCACAGATTCTTATCAACAAATTTATTGTAAAACATACAGGATACCTGCAAGCTCATATTGAACCCCCAAAATAACCACAACATATATATAAGAATATAAGTGTCACAGAGGAGTGCTACTGAGCATGGACCATAGACCATTACAATTCTTGTTCAGCTGCTCTTAGCTGATTGGAAGGTGGCTCTTCCTATCTTCTTGAAGCTCACCCCCTCCCACATTTAAGTGGTTAAAAGCTCACTCCATAGCATCTTCCACTCTTAGGGGAACTTGCTTGCTTGCAGTATGATTGTGACAAATCTAATACAGAGTGCTTTTCCTGGTAATGTACAGGTTAATAAAAGCTTCAATCAGACTTAGAACTATGCAACTAATTTTGACAGATTTATTATAAATCATTCTTCCTGGTAATGCACAGGTTATTAAGAATTTATATTAGTGTTAGGGACCCTTGAGATGTGGTCTGCCGTGCAGTGGCTCAGGGGCTTACAACACTTTGGCCAAAATGTTAAACTAAGAGACCATTTTATTTAATAGATATCTATACATATATATTTAGGCATTGTACCGTGTATAAGTTTCACTGGATGTGCACTGAGCTCTGTCTGTGTTTCATGTTCTGTCTCTGGTTTTAAATCAACAAATTCATTGCAATGGGATACAATAAGAATACCATCCTGTGGTCCTTTCAGTCTGTTAGGCTCATGGATAAGGAAAAGCTTGTGATGCAATATCTAGATTATCTAAATGTAACTCTGATCCCATAATTGAGATGGGCAAGCATCTAGGATCTCTCAAGTTTGTGACTAAATATAACCAATCATCACATTCTATTCGAAAAAATCTTTAATCAAGATTGGAAGATCCTCCTATATGATGCCCTTTTGAACTCACACTACAGCACCTTTGGTTTTCAGGAAAGCGAGAAGCATTAAGAATATGTTGGCCCCTAGTAATAACAAGCATAACATTTCTATTTCTCCTGATGAACTGGGCAATTTTTGTTGTGGCAGGACTAGATGTCTTACATATAAACATTTGGTTATTGATAACCATTTTGCTCCCATACTACAGGTGAGTATTTAAAAATCGAAGGACATATCAATTGTCTGAGTATTTACATTGTATATATTCTTTTTTGCTCATGCGGTCCTATCACGGAAGACCAAGACTTATGCACACATTAATACCGGTATTCTAGACTGAGCACAACAAGGCGGGCAGAATAAATTTAATGTATTTCTTTTCAGACAAACACACAAATCTTGCACAATTACATTTAATAAAATACCTACTGGGTACAGGGAACGAAATCAAATGTCCTTGGAATGAAACAAAGTCTCTAGGCACCCCAGCACGCATGCAAGTGGGTGTGCAAATTGATCCGTGTAACAGTTCCTGGCTAGGAACTATATCACCACTATATCTCCGTCAAAAGGAAAAAGTTTGTTCAGTCCTTACAGTGTTCGTTCGGGAACCCTTAGCTCTAACGAATTCCAGAAGAGGGGCACAATCCTTGGTTACGATATAATTAATCCCTCACCCTCCGGAACCGCGGACACCGGAACTTGGTGAATCTGATGAAAATGATAGCAATAGAGAGAGACCTCGCTCTAACCCCTTGATGGTAGATGCGTGCTGCCTAGGGAGTGGGTCAATATGAGCGTGGAGATGTACCAAAGAATGCACGAAAAGATCCCTTTGTAGGCGCACTGCAGACCTTTATGAAATAATGTGGTCAGGGGTGAAAAAATGTGTATAAACTAATTTTATTAATAAATGTGTATTAAAAACGGTATATGTTGTCTTTATTGTGTAATCATATACAGTAATAAAAATAGACAATTGACAGTCTATGTATTCTACTATGGTCACCCTGTAGATCCTAGTAGCAAGATAGTCCTGACTACAGTGAACAGGTGGTTATGCTCAGTGTAGTGTTGCGTACATAAGGCTTTTTTGTTCGGTATGGATCTCTTAATCCCACTATCAAGATATGTGATAGCTCAGATTTGTGGAAAATGATAATAATACATCCACTGTGTTCACTGCCTGGTGATCCTATGTGTTTATCAAGTATCACTGCGCATGCCTCATAGCTGTACTGTTTGACTGCGTTACTAGATACTTTATACAGTACACGGTAGGGGGACAAGGTAAGTTAGAATTAGTTCATGTACCCCTTAGTCATGCGGCAATGTTATAACAGTGTATGTGGTAGTGAGGTAACAGATAACCAGGTGTCAACTGGGTAATGTGTATCTGATTACTTCTGTTCGTGAGAGTGCCTTATAATACTTAAGGCGCATGTGTCACTGTTGGACAGTCTCTATAGTTCTGAGTGTCCAGGCTGTAGTTTCCACATGAGAACAGAAAATGTTTACGTTCTGTTGCATAAATCTGAGTTATCAGTGAAAGAGTTTGTGGGTGGACATATATGCAGTCATCTGTTTGCCATTCTTGTCATGCCTTTCATAGTGGTAAGTATACTGTGAGGAAGGATCCTATTGCGCATGCGTCTACTTGATTCTGTAACGCTGCGTTCCTGGTAGTGTATACAGTATGCAGAAAAGGTAAGAGCTGGTTACTATATCTATCGTAATGTGATTTGGTAGATAAGTAGTGAATGATATGATGTCAGTGTGCCGCATCAAGGCGGTATGCTAGGCTGAAAACGGAACAAGCTATTGGCTCAGATTTTTCTGCAAATATATATGTATCAGTAAACGGCAGATGTATAATGATACTAGTATTCCAAACAGCAGATGGCTGTTTCCACATGAGAACGGAACATGTTTACGTTCTGTTGCATGAGTCTCAGTTGTCAGCGGAATAGTTTGTGAGTAGGCGTGTATACAGTCATCTGTTTGCCGTTCTCGTCATATCATTCATAGCGGTAAGTATACTGTGAAGAGATCTTGTTGCGCATGCGTCAACTTAATTCAGTGACGCTGCATTCCTAGTAGTATATACAGTATGCAGAGAAGGTAAGAGCTGGTTGCTGTACCTATCATAATATAACTTGGTAGATAAGGAGTGATCGGTATGGTGTCAAATGTGGGGGATAAGTACCAATTCTAAACACAGATGATCCTTAGTAGCAGCGGTGAGATACACTGGTAATCAGTGCCTTTATTTCGCCTGAACGCCGCGTGTGTTATGTTATCTGCGACTAGGCAGTAACCACGCTGAAATCAGGACAAGTTACTGCTCACAATACAGTATAAGTCTGAGTATAAGAGTAGCTGGTGGATATATATTCTGATATTACTATTGCTAAAGTCCTATGGCTGTGGTGTGCTAAGTTGATACATCATGGTCAGAACAGAGTGAAAGCGTACAGAAGCCATGAACTATAGCAGAGCTAGAACGTCATATTTATGTAGCTGTAATCTTTATGACTTCAAAATATACTAATCCCCAGTGCGTGTTATTCGCCGTCATACAGTGTGTGTAATAGTGTCCGCATCAAGGCGGTATACCACGCTGAAAACGGGACAGGCTTTTTGCTCAGATGATTGTGCAAGTATTGTGATGCTGGTGTTCAAATAGCAGATGGCTAATGCCGTAGTGGGTTAATAGGTCTTATTCACTGCTGGTAGAGTATAGAGCAAACGCATAAAGCACTGCCCTATGGCAGTGCTAAAACACCTCTTTAAATGGGTGTATCAGATAAGAGAAACATGGATTAGCAACCGAAGTATAGGCATCTAATGTGCGTATTAGTGGACATGTGCTTAGTCTACAGCACAAATGTTAATCATGCTAGATATAGCTACAGGTAGATACAAGTAGATACTGTCGGCATAGACCCGACATGCTGCATGTTTCGTCGCTTCCTGCGACTTCTTCCGGGGTGAAGTCGCAGGAAGCGACGAAACATGCAGCATGTCGGGTCTTTGCCGACAGTATCTACTTGTATCTACCTGTAGCTATATGTAGCATGATTAACTCTTATACTCAGACTTATACTGTATTGTGAGCAATAACTTGTCCTGATTTCAGCGTGGTTACTGCCTAGTCACGTTAACATAACACACGCGGCGTTCAGGCGAAATAAAGGCACTGATTACCAGTGTATCTCACCGCTGCTAATAAGGATCATCTGTGTTTAGAATTGGTACTTATCCCCCACATTTGACACCATACCGTTCACTCCTTATCTACCAAGTTATATTATGATAGGTACCAAGTCCACATCCAATCATGAGTGCCAAATAGCTGCATACTAGCTATATCTGTATTTCCTCCTATCTGTGAGTTTGCCATTTGCCACTTGCTCCTATCTACTGCGCATGACCAAATCTACATCTAGTCTCTGTGGAGACGCTCGCACAAGAGCTTTGTCATCATTGCGTGACCAAGCGCCCGAGTCACGTGAATGGAAGTGTCGGTAGCGTCAGGTGGAGCGAGGAACACGGAGAGTACTCTGAACTCCAAGGTGGTTATATACTCGCTCCCCTTATCCCTATTGTTATACTAAGGACACTCCTGATTGTGGCTAGACCTAAGAGAGGTCTGTGGACTTGGGATTATCAGACGACTTCACTGCTGCTGTATAGAAAGTGACCTGCTGTGAGTCTGATCTGCGAACCTCAGTTCCAGCGTGCGGTAACCCACACCATGCTTCGTTGATTGCTTGTAATTGTTTGCTTGATGTACGCAGAACTTTAATCTTTTAATATAAATTTTTATAGTACTTACTTCACTATTAGCGTTGTATTTTTTGTTTCATTTTTCTAGTTCCAGGGGTGCTGAGCCACCCCCCACGACGGCTGCAGACGCTATTTAGTACACCTGTATTTAAGGTTATATTACATATATTTGCACTATTGTTCACTTGCACTTATATGGGGCTTTTTAGTTTATTAACTATTGCCTCCACTTCACGTGTTATCCAGTTTTAGTTGCGCACTGTTCCTTTTTTTTGTTAAGGGTCCTATACCTAACATGCACAACCAATCCCACACGTGGGAACATTTCTCCCACCTATCCCAGACTTGCCAGCACCTTGCAAAGAGGGCAGAAGTTTCTTACCGGTTTGCTCTGAGCATGTGCCAACGTGACACCTGAGCTACTTAGCATACCGGGTCCAACCGTCTACCTGGTGACAGCAAGTCTGGGATCTGGCCTCAAGGTGTGAACAGCCCATATGTTGGACCGGTTCCTGGTACTTAACAATTTCCTGGCCATCTTAACACCTAGGGTCTCTGAGGCTTTTCAACTCCGGACTTCCCTAGACACTGAGGCACTGACTGCCCAGGGTGCCTTTGAAGTACGGAGATGAGAAATCCCTCAGCTCATCCACCCTTAACATATTTACATGTTAAAGAATTTATTACCAGGCTGACAGGAAAAGTTTCCTGTCTTTACATTTAAAACCAGCACTGAAACACACAATTATTTATATGTGGTTTCTACCTGTATAAATAATATAAAGCAAATATGTATGTGTGTCGTATTTCTTCAACTAACGGGGATCCAAAAATTAGATTGCTAGCTCTTTCCTATCGCAAGTTAGCCACTTAATTGGATGGGTCCTGTGATGTGGTCTGCGGTTTGACCTAGTTCCCACGCCGGCACACTTTCCCTATTCAAGTTAAGTGGCTAACAAGCCGACTGGATACATTGTTGCGAGTAGGCACTCCAACTCCGACCGCAAACCACTTATTCAATTAAGTTTGTGGTTTGGACGTCTGCGGCCTAGCAAGCAATACTCAGCATCAAAGTAGCCGCTTACCCACCGGCACGCTTCTTCAATCAGGATTTGGCTTAGCGCTAGCAGCTCGCCCTTTTGTCGCAAATACAATTGGCACATTTTACACATTCACATAGCTGCAGCTAGGTTTTAAGCTGCAAAATGGGGACAATAAAGATGGTGGAAGGGAAAACAGGTCATTACGGTGTACACACAATTAACCCTTCAGTCCCAACGCAATTTAGGGTTAACCAGACGGGTATAATGCCTTTATTAGTGGCCTGGTTAACCCCATAGCACCACAATATGTGGGTCTCAGCACCATATTTGTGGAACACTGGCGCAATATTCTCAAAGGGCAACTGGAATCATAGTGTCCCTAAACATCTCCTGCAATATCACAACAAAGATCCTGCTAGTCTTATGGTTATGGGTATAGAACATGTCCCCTCCTTTCTCCTTGGGGGTCATTTCAGAACCATCTCGAGGAGAGAGCTTTTTGGATATTCAAACTTGATACCATGCCCCCCCCCCCCAAGAGGTTAAATTAGTACCTTGATACCGGCACGTTGGTTTAACTACGTGTTGGTTTAACTATATATTACTCTGATTGGGGTATCTCTTTTTTAATTTATTTTTGGTTGCATTGGTGTCTATCTTTTTATAGACAATTTTTTTTTTCAGTTTTCTTCATTCAGTTCACTTTGTATTATTAAAATCCTCCACATCAATTTATCTTTACATATACGCTATAATGTTTACATTTATTTTTATTATATTATCAGCTTATGGGGCCTATGCAGAGAGCAGCGAATTTTAAAATTGGCGAGTTTAATAAAAAGTAGCTTTTTTGGAGAGTTTTATTCTCCATATGCAGAAATGTGCGAATTCTGCTATGTTTAACATGAATGCGTGTGGCGAGTTTAAATTGGCGAGATGCGCGCTGCAGAAATGTGTTAAAAAAAAATTGCGCCTTTTTTTTCCCTTTGCTATGGCCGCGAGCGGCAGCTTCTTGCCAACTTTTCCTGGCGAGGCAAAAAGGAGACAATCGCGCCATTTTATTGGCGCGAACAGCCGCTAGATGCCGTTCGCGCCTCTCTGCATAAGGATATTTTTAGAACTGGCGAGATGGAGGTTCTCGCCAGCCGCGAGGCGAGTTTTAGAAATAGAAAAAAAATATTGCCGCGTTTTTCGTAACTCGCCATTTTCTGCTGTTTTCTGCGCGATTTTCTCCAAAAAATGGCGAGTTTTGAAATAGCGCTGCTCTCTGCAAAGGCCCCTATATGTCTTATTTTTATCATTATCAGAAATTTTTATTCAATATACCATCGCTCTTTTTCCTATATGTGCATATATGATTCTATTTTTGTGCAATATGTTTTAACTTTATATGCATTTTAACCATTCTATGATCATGAAAGGTGTGCATGTCTTTTTCTAATACATTCATTTGATGGGTTAATGACAAGGGGATTTTCAATTGAGTGTTTAGTCAGTCCTTCCCACTTTTGCACTCCATCCGCACCTTCATTGGTTGATATTTTGTGGGTTGGGACTCTTTTGCCTATTTAAGTTAATACTTTTCTCCACTCTACCATCCACCCTCTGGGGAAGTTACTGTCAGGTGACAAAACGCATAGGGCAGAGTTTTTATGTGGTGACGTCATTGGCAGTGGACAAAGTTGAGTGGAGCTTACTTTCACTGTGAGTGTATATCAGGAGGTTATTTTAACCCCAGCAAGCACTACTCCTCTGATCCCGCGCAAACGCCTTTTCCTGGATCCTTAGACTTTATCTTCGGTGGTATCCAGGTCCTGGTTGGTGACTATATAGTTTCTCTCCTATAAATTGAATTTCAATGATTCTGTAAGCGGCATATAGCACAGCTCTTAGATATTATATTAAATCATTTTTCTCTTCTCTTTTCTAGATCCTTTACAGATGTGGTGCATCCGAAAAAGCTGCCAGAAGTCTCCACCAACATTTATCCAATTTATTGGTGGACATATATCATCAAATAGTTTACATTAACATCTTAATACACTCACCATATTTCTAATACGGCCCCCAAAAAAATGTGCATACAAATTTTGGGTATATTACACACAAATTATTTTCTTGTGCATTGCTTTTCCTCATATGATATTGGGCACTTTGTTATATTAATTGTTAATGTTACGGGATAACACTATTACACATTAGTATTTTCACCAATTCACTCAAGTGACTGTGGCGCCTTTTATCTGTTTTTGTGTATACATGCACAGCTGCAGCGGCCATTATTTTAAAACTTCACCCGGTGTACCGCTCGGAATACCCGTCATGGCGTGTGATGTTTTCCAACCGTACCGCCATTGACTCGGGTTTCTATCAGGTGCAGAAAATTGCATTTTAGTGTTGTCTGCAATACTGTCTAGAAACTCAAGTGGGCAATCGCGAGTTGTTGTCTTTAAAATCTAATAGCAATTCAACCTACACAGTACAGCCATACAGTTCTGCAAGTCTGTGTGTGTACAGTAATTGTAATTTGAAGATTTATATTTGAAGCAGAGATTAACGTTACAAGTTCATACAGTATAGTTTGAGGCTCCTTAGCCATACACAGATTAAAAATATGAGGACACATACTGTACTGTATGCAGAATAATAAAGGGAAAAGAAGTAATACAAAAATACAACGTTGCGTCTTCTTCCGAATGTTTTGCCGCTCATGCGTGTACAATATGTCTAATTAGAACATTGTTGAAACGCATATGCATGCCATCACATTTCTATATGTATTATTTACTATGAGACACAATGCTTATCGCTCTCCTAATTATTCTAATTAAAATATTCTTATCTCATGGTGCATAGGGTAGAGTTAGCACGACACAAAAATCCAAGTGGGGTAGAGACCCTCAATTGGACAAGAAACCCAAAATTGCACTCTATGAGAACAAAACACTTAATGGGACTAAACAATATATCCCAGGCTGATAGCCAAAAGTGCTACACGACGCAAAACAAAAAAGAATTTATTAAATACATGAGGGAGCAATATCAGGGAGTGTGGGGTATAAATAAGGGTGTGTTTAAAAATACAGTAAATGGTGGCCAGAATAGAGTGTGTTCTCTCTCACTCATCAGGTATAATTCACATATAGGGAAAGCCAATGCTAAAACTTGTAAGGTATGTCCCTTCAGAGAGTACCTGGTAGTGGGCAATGAGGTATAGTCAGCCAAAGTCCTGACAAGGTATACGATAGAAAATTATACCAACAGCAGGAGATACTAAACATAAAGTAACGTTTGAGGTGTAAAAAAATGTATCCCTGGTTCATCCGAATCACTTGAAAAATTGTAACATATGCAGACTAATGTAACATGCGTCGGATGAGTAAGTGTATCATAACACTAAAGTAGAACAGAGGATTGGTGTTTCAGCATATAAATACATGCATACCCATCATCCCCTAAATAAAGTAGTACCCCATTCATCAAGCTGCATATATAGTAATCCAAACTGTGTATATATAGGTCAAATAATTTAATTTGGTATGGTTGGAAATATCAGTGACAGCATGATAGTGATATAAGTACTATTGACACATTACCTCCATACTTAGGTGATACAGCATTTATTTATACACTTCATTTTTATGAACTTCCATCTGTGTATATTATTAGGCATAGACATCAGTAGTCTTATTTACTCCTGCCTGTTTTCATCCGAATATGAACTGCCCTGTACAGTATATGGGATCCAGGGATATATTTTATAATGCAGTCATACACTCTAGCGGTACCATTTTGACTCTTAGAGGTGGCTCCATGTAAGGATGCACATTCCTACATTACATACTAACGGTTACACTGTTTGGTAGCCGGACCCTATGAATTACATAGGATCCAAGTATCCATCTATCATCAGGAGCATTAATCACCTATGAGGGGTGGCTCACATCAGTAAATTACACAATTACCCCCGTTGTCTCACTATTTCCCCTGTTCGATACCCTGTTACTCCATATATTTTTCATCTTTTAGTATGGTGCTATTTTGTGTTTTTACACTTCTAACCTTGTCACACATACATACACTATGGCATGAGATTACCACACCTAGGCTTTTTAGCCTTTATCTTAGCATGGCTTGAAACACTAGTGGTGGTATGTAAGTGATATAAGTATCATTGAAACTACATCTCTATTTTAGGTCAGCATTTATTCTGGTATACCAGATGTACTAACGATAGTGTTGTCTTGAGGTGTGCTAAATAAGTTTTCCCCACATATTCATTCTGCTTTTGAATTGACAGCTACCTGCAATTCCTCAACAGTGCAGCAAAACACTAAACTGAACTGTTACCTCCTAGTGAGGAACGTATTGAATAGAGACTCCCTCAATAGGGAGCTCACAAGGAGTTAATTATCAGGGACCTGCCTGCTTCTAATTAAGCAAATGGGTATATAAGGATCAGGTGAAGAGGTTTTCCTATCACTCCTGCCCTGACGAAGCGTATCTTCCTACGCGAAACGGCCCGTCAGGTTTTTAATGACGTCACTCTTCTGACATCGGTAGTGGTGACCAGCAATGCCAGGAACTCCGGTGTATCGTGTAAACCAGCACCAACTCGGCTGATCGGGTAGTATTTGATACTTATCTCTACTTACCCGTTTTTCTTGCCTTATGCCATCGTCCGATTTGACCTATATATACACAGTTTTAATAACTATATATGCAGCTTGATGAATGGGGGACTACTTTATACAGGGGATGATGGGTATACATGTATTTATATGCTAAAACACCAATCCTCTGTTCTACTTTAGTGTTATGATACACTTACCCATTCGACGCATGTTACATTAGTCTGCATATGTTACAATTTTTCAAGTGATTCGGATGAACTAGGGATACATTTCTTTACACCTCAAACGTTACTTTGTGTTTAGTATCACCTGCTGTTGGTATAATTTTCTATCGTATACCTTGTCAGGACTTTGGCTGACTATACCTCATTGCCCACCACCATGTACTCTCTGAAGGGACATACCTTATATGTTTTAGCATTGGCTTTCCCTATATGGGAATTATACCGGATGAGTGAGAGAGAACACTCTCTATTCTGGCCACCATTTACTGTATTTTTAAACACACCCTTATTTATACCCCACACTCCCTGATATTGCTCCCTCATGTATTTAATAAATTCTTTTTTGTTTTGCGTCGTGTAGCACTTTTGGCTATCAGCCTGGGATATATTGTTTAGTCCCATTAAGTGTTTTATTCTCATAGAGTGCAATTTTGGGTTTCATGTCCAATTGAGGGTCTCTACCCCACTTGGATTTTTGTGTCCATGTATTATTTACTAATCAATACTTTTGTTAGGCTTTCTCTTTTCATACTGTTTTTATTTAATCGCTTGCATGTATGTCTCATTGGAATCTTGTTGAAACGCATATGCGTGTCATCACGATTAGGCTCATTCGTGTATGTCTCATTGGAACCTTGTTGAAACGCATATGCGTGTCATCACATTTAGGCGCATGTGTGTATTTAATTATTTTTTTTAAAGCAAAGCAATTAATCTGTGATAAGCCCTTCTTGGAGAATCCCCCACACATTCAAAGTGAATTTCAAGTTTAAAAAAGAAAAGAAAAAGAGACATCCCTTTTTGAAGGACCGATTTAAATAAACCATAATCTGAATCATGTTTTTGATGTTAACCATTTTTTTCCATTCTTTCTTTTTCTTTGGGGGTGGGGGTGTTTCAAGGATTCTCGTGAATTTAAAGAAGACATTTTTTTATTTTATCTGGATAATCATGAAGAATGAAAAATACAAATAATCATGAATAATACAAATTTACAAATCTTTATCTTCTTCGTAATGGCTGCATTGCATTCTATAGTTCTTAGTTCTTCTGTCAGTTTTAATTTAAGGGCCGGTGGTAACTGTAGCTCCTTCCCCCTCCCCACCTCACACACAAAGCCTTACAAACAAACCAACGTGAATAGAACTGCTTATCCACACCTTCCCCCCCCCCCCTCAGAAAGAGCCATTCATGAAAATATATTGAGACTTTGTTGAGCCGTGTTGTCCCCCACCCTGTTCCCACACGAATGTGCACCTGCGATAACAGACATTCTTTTTTTTTAATGAGCCCATATAAGATAATGCTCGCTGTTAACAAAGCTTTAAAGCACAGCATGGGAATCAGATGCAAAGCCATACTGATGATACCCCATTAAGGTTGAAACATGTCTGTGAATGGTTTCTCTGGCTTTGCATCTGATTCCCGTGCTGTGCTTTAAAGCTGTGTTAACAGAGAGCATTAGCATATATGGGCTCCATGTAACAATGGTTTTTCAGACAAAACGTGACACATTGGTTTCCCCCACCCTCTGGGAGATTTCACTATTACATTGTGTTTTGTGGTGCTCATCTGCTGGCCCACAGAATACTGAGTGCCCGCCGATGGTAGTGTGGATGAACAGGACAGGCTTTCGGTTGATGGATGGTTCTTTCTCACTGGTGTAGCGCCTCAATCTCCAGCAGGCTCAAGTAGTACTGGAGGCAAATCCCTGCAGGAGAACGCTCTCTGATAATCCCCCTAAATAACTGCACCACCCAGACAAGTATATATAGCAACAGGCAAGAATATATTATATATATATATATATATATAAATATATATATATATATATATATATATATATATATATATATATATATATATAAACAACATTACCATTCTCTCGTCCAGTAAAGAAAGACTGCACTCGGTTCAGTAATAATGAAAATCTGTATTGGGCATCTGAATAGAAATGATAAATCACCCAATCCGACGTTTCGGTCCTGGAATAGGACCTTTCTCAAGGGGGAGAATGGTAATGTTGTTTTTCTATTATTTGAGACTAGCACCTGTCTATATGAACCAGTACATTGAGTGCAAGCTGTGATGTTTGTTTTATATATATATATATATATATATATATATATATATATATATATATATATATATACTGTATATATATATATATATAAACTGGAATGTCTTTATTCATCAACAGCAGAATACAGCAAACAACTGGATGATTCCTGGATCAACCCAGGAGGCTTGAGGCCCCAAGGGTCTATCCTGATCTCTTCCCCTATTCCCTGGTGGAATAGGGTGTAGTGGTCCCTCTTCCCTAAGGGGCGGGAAGGAAGGTGGTCAGAGCCCTGACTCCACGCTCCCAAGGACTAGACTAGACTCCTCTATGTTTGGCTGTGCAGCCCTTTTTGTATCCAGAGGGAAGGTCGAAGGTCTGAGCCCCTAGGGCAGAACACAGGCAGGGGAAAACCCGGGTTAACTTTAACACTGCCTGCGCTTGTACCAGAGCTTGTACCAGTAGCCAAAGAGGATACATGGCTATATATATATATATATATATATATATATATATACACTCACACATACGTTAGAGTAATCTGAGATTAAGATTCATCTAAATTCCATCTTGTAAGCAGATTCATCTAAGCTACACCGACTGGTACAGAGACTATTTCATTGCCACTTAAGATTTGTATCCATTTTACAGTATTCGCAAGGACTAAGGATTGGCTAATTAATCCTGCATTGGGGGGAACGAAAATATTACTTTTGTCTTAGAAACAGGGGTTGCCGCTAGCGCCCATAGCAAAAGACTGTTTCATGGCTCTTTTTGTACAGCAACCCCACGTGTGGTAATTCCTGCATAGAGGCGTAATTTCTGTGGATTTCGTGCTGTGGACAGATTATTTAATTTGACCCCATTTCAGTAAGTGTTATTCGTGATAATTTTGTAATTCAAGCTGTGTGTCTTCTTTATGTGAATAAATACAATTAATTTTCTTTCATGCTTTATTCAAAGGATCCAGATGGTAAAGTGTTAATAAGCTTGTCTACAGTGACAGGCTATATATTAACTGATCATAGACATGCAAATGAGCATACAGAAATATTTCCATTTGCTATATGCTTTGCTGTGGAGGGTTTTTGTCACTTTTTTTTACCCACCATAACTTATCAATGAGAGATATACATACATTATATATATATATATATATATATATATATATATATATATACACAAACACAGTGGTCGACAAATCACCAAAAAATCTACTCGCCACACAAAAAAATCTACTCGCCACCTAGTACCAAACGTGTGCTGCTTGGGCCAATAGGAGCTCGCCACGATGTTAAATCCACTCGCCCGGGGCGAGCAAATGTATAGGTTTGTCGAACACTGTATATTTATATATATATATATATATAGAGAGAGAGAGAGAGAGAGAGAGAGAGAGAGAGAGAGACATACACATACACACAGTTGTGTGAAAAAGAAAGTACACACTCTTTGAATTCTATGGTTTTACATATCAGGACATAATAACAATCAATTCTTGGAGTCAGGAAGGAATTTATTTTTCCCCTTATGAGACATCATTGGATGATATGACTCTGGGGGGTTTTGTTTGCCTTCCTCTAGATCAATAAGTAAGTATAGATAAAGGATAAAATTATCTGTTGTCTAAATTTAGCATAGGTTGATCTTGATGGACGTATGTCTTTTTTCAACCTCATCTACTATGTAACTATGTAACATCTGTTCCTTAGAAGGTCTTAAAATTAGGTAAATACACCCTCAGATGAACAACAACACATGACATATTATACCGTGTCATGATTTATTTAACAAAAATAAAGGCAAAATGGAGAAGACATGTGTGAAAAACTAAGTATACCTTATGATTCAATAGCTTGTAGAACCACTATTGGCAGGAATAACTTGATGTAATCGTTTTCTGTATGACTTTATGAGTCTCTCACATCGTTGTGGAGGA